>NC_041386.1:334952772-335001365 GCF_002162155.2 Triticum dicoccoides
CTGCGGCCACACCTAGCGGGACAGAGGAAGGAAGCAAAGCCACAAGACAACCAGAGCAACGCCAAGCCAGAAAAACAAAGAGTAGAGGGGTGAGGTGAACTCCCCCGGCAGGCCCTTGCCGGGGCGGCCTCCACAGCCCCGGCAAGAACCTTGTCGGGGTAACTTGTCCAACACCAGCAGAGCCGCCACCCTTGAGTCCAAGAGTTCCAACACCATCAACCATTTTGGAACCGAGGCTCGGGAGGCACCTCCATGGTGGCCTGTAGATCTTTGTCAAGACCAAGAACATGCAGGACTAGATGATAACCAGAAGACGATGATCCTTGGCAAGATCCTTGCCGAGGATACCCATGACCCCCCCGGCAAGACCCTTGCCGGGGGCGCGCGCGACACCACGGCAAGACTCTTGCCAGGGCCCCGGCAAGACCCTTGCCGAAGACATCCACGGTGCCACAACCAGGCCCACATATGCCAAGACTCCACCATCGTTCCCATGCAGCTACCAGCCCACCAGCTAGGCGAGCACCTGCGTGGCGACGAGCGGCCTCTAGGCCAACTCAGCAAGCACCTGCGTGGTGGCATGCAAATCTTCGTGAAGACTCTACCACCGCACCAACTCAGCAGCCAGCCAGCCAGCGTGGCGCTACACGCCTTGTCGGTTCAGACGCGTCTCGAAGCCAGGTGAGGCGATGATAGATGGGACGAGCTTCCTTGCCATCCCTGATAAAGCAAGAAGGGCACGTCGACAATGCATTAAATGCATTTGTCCTACGGTGCTAGGAGATAGACTTGACTACTTTATAGGTTTCCACCTCCTGTGTGCCACTGTGGCAGCCCTTTGACTATAAAAGGAGGCCCGCGGCGTACTGAGGGAGGATTCGGATAAACATAAACCAGCAGAAGTAGGGTATTACGCATCGCTTGCGGCCCGAACCTGGATAATCCCACTGCGTTGATCTCTCAATCTCGCTATTTCCATAGCCCCACGCCCGCCAACCGTAGCAAAAGGGATTCATTGTGATCCCATAGGTGTCATTACCCCCGACATCTTTGGCGTGCCAGGTATGGGGCACAAGCTGTGAAAATCCGGTTTGAAGGTTAGCACACCGACTTCATCATCACCATGGCCCCCAAGAGAAAGGGGATCACAGCGATCGGCTCGTCCGTGGCCAGCCCATCCGCGCCAATGCTAGCAGGCGGCCGGGTGCCCACTTATGGGGCCGGAGACGTGGCCCATGAGCATCCACGACATTCTGGCGATCCGAGCCAGGCGAGCGGCGTTGTCCGAATCCGAGATGACGAGCCACGTGCCGCTGGGTCTGGGGGCGGGTCCGTGCTACCCACGGGTGGCGCAGTAGCCTCTACGGCACCCCAGCTGGCGCCCGCTCCACGCCCTTCCCAGGACGCGTGTGATGAGCAACACTGCGATGCCGAAGCCCCCGCGCACCACCACGGAAAGAGCCCTGTGCGCCACTCGAAGGACGAACCGAGCCGGCGTGCGCGCTCAGACACCGGTGCAGGCGGCGTGCGAGCACGAGACCGTGACAGAGCCCCTTCTAACCCGGTTAGAAGTCAGAGCGCATCACGGTCTACGCATATCTCGCCACCGCCTACGCCATCAGAAGCACTGGCGCGCGTGCAGCTGCTCCTCGACTTCCCCCCTGCTGCGGAGAAGCTCGACGAGTGGAGAGCCACCATCCGAAGCCTTGTCAGCTTTGCCAGCAAGACAAAACCCCCGGCGAGACCTGATCCCGGCAAGGCGGAGTCTGAGCAGATGAGAAAAGTAGGACAGAAGAAGAAGATGGTGCAGCACCCAGTCTATTTTGACAGTTCCCTCTTGCAGGGGGCTAGGTCAAGATATTCTGGTATGCAGAAGCTACTTTTCAGCCTCCTCATGGCCTCGAGAAAGCTGCGCCACTATTTCCAAGCACATGAGATCACCTTCATCACGCGCCTCCCATTGCAATGAATCTTGCACAACCCAGATGCAATTGGGAGGATTGTGGAGCGGGTGTTGGAGTCGTCGAGCTTTGGCCTCAACTTTGAAAGTACTTCCACAATCAAGATCCTAGCCCTGGCAGAGTTCATAGCAGAATGGACAGCAATGCCCGACGAGGAGATTCAAGAGACCACCCTGCCCGGCAAGGAGACGAGTAGTGAGTGGATTATGTACTTTGATGGAGCTTTGTCACTCCAAGGTGCTGGGGTCAGCGTATTACCCATCACGCCCACCGGAGAGCGCCTCAAGTACGTAATCCAGATGCACTTTCCCCAGGAAAAATCAACGAACAACACGACGGAGTACGAGGGGTTGTTGGCCGGTCTCAGGATCGCAGTAGACCTTGGAATCAGAAAGCTCATCACCAGAGGTGATTCAAAACTCGTCGTCAAGCAAGTAAACAAAGACTACCAGAGCCCGTTGATGGAGGCCTATGTGGATGAAGTGAGGAAGTTGGAAGAGCGCTTTGACGGATTGCAAGTAGAGCATGTTCCCCGAGCGGAGAACGGCATTGCGGACGACCTGTCAAAGCATGCTGCCCTCAAGTTGCCTGTGGAACCAAGTACCTTTGTGCTTCAGTTAACTCACCCATCCATTGAACCATCAGCAGGACAGAACAAACGAAGGAAGGTGGGCCCTGGCAAGTACTTTCCCGCTGAGCTCCCAGGAGCCACCGGCAAGGATGTTGCCAGGAGTCCCAAGCTTGCTGGAGGGCAGCAACCCTCGACAGGGCCTCACGCCCTGGCCATAGAAGCAACTGCCCTTAAAGCCGAAGATGAGCCTTTAGTCCTTTCCGTCGAGCCCCAGGCTCCGGCATGAGCGCAGCCCACTGTCCGTTTCCTCCAAACAGGAGAGCTCCCTGAGGAGCAGGGAAAAGCAGAGAAAGTAGCCCGTCGGTCCAGCATGTACCAGTTTGTGGATGATGCCCTCTATAGAAGAAGACCGAACAGTGTGAAATTGAAGTGCATTCCTCGGGAGGACGGACTGAGGCTGTTGGCGGAGATACATGGAGGCTTGTGTGGCTCCCACATAGGGTCAAGGGCTCTTGCCGGCAAAGTGTTCCGGCAAGGTTTCTTCTAGCCCACCGCCCACCAAGATGCAAACTGCACTAGTAACCAAGTGTTAAGCGTGCCAGTTCCATTCAAAGAAGCTTCATCAACCCACCCAAGCTCTTCAGATAATCCCTCTTTCCTGGCCATTTTTGATCTGGGGGCTCGACATACTAGGCCCCTTTTCCCCGTGCTATCGGGGGCTTTGAGTACTTGTACGTCGCGATCGACAAGTTCACAAAGTGGCCAAAAGTGGAGCCAGTGAGAAAGATAACAACACAGTCAGCCGTCAAGTTCTTCAAGGGACTAGTCTGCCATTTCGGTGTGCCGGAAAGAGTCATCACCGACAACGGCACGCAGTACACGAGCCGCACCTTCATGCAGTACATTCAAGACCTCGGCTGCAAGGTCTATTTTGCTTCTGTTGCCCATTCCAGAAGTAATGGCCAGGCTGAGAGGGCGAATGCGGAAGTGCTGCGGGGCCTCAAGACTAGAACTTTTGACAAGCTGCACAGGTGCGGAAGGTGCTGGATTGATGAGTTGCCAATGGTTCTTTGGTCGATCTGGACGACACCAAATCGAGCCACTGGCCAGACACCCTTTGCCCTGGTATACGGGGCAGAAGTAGTTCTCCCCACTGAACTCATATACGGGTCACCTTGAGTGCTCGCTTATGATGAGCTTGAGCAAGAGCAGTTGCACCAAGATGATGCGATGCTCCTTGAGGAAGATCGTCTTCAGGCTGCTATGCGGGTCGCTCACTACCAACAAGCCTGGCGCCGCTATCATAGCCGCAAGGTTCACGCCCGAAGCCTTGAGGAAGGAGACCTTGTTCTTCGGCTGATCCAATCCCCCAGGAATCCAAACAAGTTGACGCCGAAGTTGGAAGGCCCTTATCGGGTAATACGAGTCACCATGCCTGGCGTAGTCCTCCCGGAGACCGAAGATGGCATTCCGGTGAGCAACTCCTGGAATATTGAACATCTTCACAAGTTTTACCCCTAAGGAGTGGTTGCCGGGAGCCCCGGCAACCCCAGTTTTGTACTAGCCTTGCCTCCAAGGCATGTAACCCTATGTACGGTGCCAGGCGCACACCCTGTGCGCAGTTAGGGAAAAGGAATCCCTTAGTATGTATAGTTTCCTGTCGAATTCCATGTTTATGTATATACGTATATGCATGCTTGTGCAGGGTACTGTACTGCTTTTTGATTCCAGTAAATGTTAGTGAACCACCGAGGTTCCATGATTTTGCCCTCTCTTCTTTCCAGCCACGGCAAGGACGCGCGATCCCGCCAAGGACCCGGCTCCGGCAAGAAGTTGAGAAGACCACCCGGCACAGCGATCCCCGGCAAACCAAACAGCTAAAGTTTACCTCTTGCCCATTCGTATTCGTAACCTGTGACTTGTGCAATAGAAAACCTTGCCACTCTTCTTTAAGGACTCGGGGGCTCCCATTTCCGACTCGAACACTGCTTCGGTCAGAGTGGTCGTGATGACCCTTGTCAAAAAAAGGTGGACGGGGGGCTGGGCCCTTTGTATGTAACCTGGCAGATGTGATTCTCCGGCAGGCGCAAGGGGCGTCGGCAAGGTGGCTTGCCGGAAGGACTCGTTTATTTACACTAAGGAGGCATTTCGCCTCCGCACGAACATACACGTGCACGAGTTACCGGCAGGGCTAGACTTTTTCATTAATATGATGTTGCGAGTACAAAGGTTACATGATACAACCATGGGCTCGAGAGATTACATTATATAGAAATTAAGATTTGGCAAGTGCCTACAATTTAAAAAGAAAGATAGGTTCCCCGTGATCTCCGGTCTTGCCCCTTTCTCCCAGGTGCGGCAGGTGAAGGCAAAAAGGAAGCGGCAGGTAACGCGCCAATGGAGAGCTTGACGAGGAAGACCCTCGGCAGCGCGCGAAGGTGAGGGAGGGGGCGGCGCGGTCAGTCGGAGTCGGTGTCCTCCCTCTTGATGCCCTCGTCGTCGTTGTTGTTGTCCTCCTCGTCATTCCCGCTCGAGGAGGAGGTTTTGCCGTCAGAGGAGATCTCCACGCAACACCTTAAGCGAGTTCCAAAGAGCCCGAAGACCTTGACGGAGAGCATGCCATTCTCCATCAATTTGAATTGGAGGACGAGCCCCTCCGACAGGCAATGGGCACGAGCAAAGGTCTTCCATCCATGGCGGAGATACATAACATGAGGGGCGGGGAAGTCGACGTTGACCCGCATGCTGCCATTCCCACAGCCCCTCATATGTAGCCTAAGGCCTGAGGCAGGTCGAGATCCATCTCCCGAGCAAACGGAGTGGGGAGACTAAGACGGCCATGCACCGGCCCGTGCAACCTGACGTAGAACTCGCGGGGCTGGTCTCCGACATGGCCCTCCATTGGAGGAGGGGCCGCTGGTAGAGACGAAGCCGGTGCTCCGCCCCGTCCTCCTCCCTCTTCCTCTCACGGCCGTCTCCGCCGCCACGAGCTCTTGGGAAGGAAGGGCATGCTGTCGAGCGGAGGCCCTCGTCGCCGCCATCGGAGCACCAGCGCGCCCTCTCACCATGACAAAGGGAAGAAAGGAGTCAAGGCGGAGGAGATGAGCGCTGAAGGATCGAAGGAAGTCGTCCCCCCTTCTTCTTATAAAGGGGTGGTGCCGAGGCTCGGCCGTCCCGCTCAACCAATCCAGCCGCCAAGGGGCGCAAGGAATCAGGACTGACCCGCTGCTCCAATTAGCGATGACCCAGTTTCCCGCCTCCACATTATGGCCCGCGCCCTCTGTGTCCACCACCTACCCTCCTCGAGGCATGGAGGACACATGGCAAGCAAACCGGAATCAAGAGGACGACTGAAGCGATCACATTCCACCCAGTGACCGTGGGGCGCGGGCACCTTGAAGGCCGCAACGCGATTCCATCTAGTAAATGAGCCGTGCCCCTATGTTTTCCTCCCTTTTATGGGGAAGGCATGGGCCGCCTCTTCACCATTTACCATGATGTGATGCATGAGGGCAGCAACCGCCCCACGCATGACCCCCACGTCATGCATGACCCCCAGGTAGCGCATTCAATGCGGGTCATGGGGAAGTGCAACTAGCGAGGGAGTTACTGCGGTACAACTCGGCCCCGCATGCCCGTGCACCGTTTTGGGCCTAGCCCAACAATGCGTTGTGCTTATGTGTGGCCCAGGCCCGAGGGCTCCTGTCGGTGCACAAATAGAGGGGTCCTATTTTGTACCCCTTTACTTGTGCGTGGGCAGTTGGAGCCCCACCTGCAGCCACACCTAGCGGGGCAGAGGAAGGAAGCAAAGCCACAAGACAACTAGAGCAACGCCAAGCCAGAAACACGAAGAGCAGAGGGGTGAGGTGTACTCTCTTGGCAAGGCCCTTGCTGGGGCGGCCTCCACAGCCCCGGCAAGAACCTTGCCGGGGCAACTTGCCCAACACCAGCAGAGCTGCCACCCTTGAGCCCAAGAGTTCCAACACCATCAACCACTTTGGAACTGAGGCTCGAGAGGCACCTCCATGGTGGCCTACAGATCGTTGTGAAGACCAAGAACATGTAGGACTAGATGATAACCAGAAGAAGATGATCCTCGGCAAGATCGTGGTCGAGGATACCCACGAGACCCCCCGGCAAGACCCTTGCCGGGGACGCCCACGACGCCATGGCAAGACCCATGCCGGGGGCCCGATAAGATCCTTGCCAAAGACATTCGCGGGGCCGCAGCCAGGCCCACATCTTCCAAGACTCCACCATGTTCCCATGCAGCTGCCAGCCCACCAGCTGGGCGAGCACCTACGTGGCGACGCGCGGCCTCTAGGACAACTCAACAAGCACCTGTGTGGTGGCATGCAGATCTTCGTGAAGACTCTGCCACTGCACCAACTCAGCAGCCAGCCAGCCATCATGGCGCTACACGCCTCGTCAGTTCGGACGTGCGTCGAAGCCAGGCGAGGAGGCAATAGCTGGGACGAGCTTCCTTGCTGTCCTTGATAAAGAAAGAAGGGCACGTTGGTAGCGCATTAAATGCATTTGTCCTACAGTGCCAGGAGATAGACTCAACTACTATATACCTTTCCACCTCCTGTGTGCCACTATGGCGGCCCCTTTGACTATAAAAGGAGGCCCGCGGCATATTGAGGGAGGATTCAGATTGTTTGGATCCTACATGCTTTGTAGCTAGTCCAAGAACACCAGATAAACATAAACCAGCAGGAGTAGGGTATTACGCATCGCTTGCGGCCCGAACCTAGATAATCCCCCTGCATTGATCTCTCAATCCCGCTCTTTCCACAGCCTCGCGCCTGCCAACCATCGCAAAAGGGATTCCTCGTGATCCCGTAGGTGTTGTTTCCCCTGACACATGAAGAAAAGAAATTATTGAAAACACTGAAGAAGCACCGTGCCCCTATTGGATATACTCTGGATGATTTTAAGGGCATTAGTCCCACTCTATGTTAGCACAAAATTAATATGGAACTTGATGCTAAACCAGTTGGTAATCACCAACGATGGTTAAATCCAAAGATGAAAGAAGTGGTAAGAAATGAAATATTAAAGCTTCTGGAAGCATGTATAATTTATCTTATTGCTGATAGTAGATGGGTAAGTCCTGTTCATTGTGTCCCTAAGGAGGGAGGTATTACTGTTGTTACTAATGATAAAAATAAATTGATTCCACAAAGAATTGTTATAGGTTATATAATGGTAATTGATTTTAGAAAATTAAACAAAGCAACTAGGAAAGATCATTATCCTCTACCTTTTATTGATCAAATGATAGAAAGACTATCAAAACATACACACTTTTTCTTTCTAGATGGTTATTCTGGTTTTTCTCAAATACCTGTGCCACAAGAGGATCAAGAAAAAACTGCTTTTACTTTCCCTTTTGGTACTTTTGCTTATAGATGTATGCCTTTTGGTTTATGCAATGCACCTGCTACCTTTCAAAGATGTATGACTGCTAGATTGTTGAGGTTTTTATGCATGATTTCTCCGTTTATGGAACTTCTTTTGATGATTGCTTAAGCAACCTAGATCGAGTTTTGCAGAGCTATGAAGAAACCAATCTTGTCTTGAATTGGGAGAAGTGCCACTTTATGGTTAATGAAGGTATTGTATTGGGGCATAAAATATCCGAAAGAGGTATTGAAGTGGATAAAGCTAAAGTTGATGCAATTGAAAAGATGTCGTGTCCTAAAGATATCAACGGTATAAGAAGTTTCCTTGGTGATGTAGGGTGTAAACCCTAGGGCCGATCTTTCACGATTGGAGTGGATCCTACAGCGAACACGAAGAACACAAGGGAAAACATGAGGGGAAACACGAGGGAAAACACGAGAGAAATCACTCAAAACAACAAGATTCGATTACATTTGTGTTAGATCCTCGAAACACAAAGAGATACACAATCCATGATCAACAAAGGACGATACAAGTAGCAAGTTCTTCTCCATGAGAAGGTCTTGAGGGGGTCTTCCTGTGAGGGGTCTTGAATCCGCTTGGGGGATCTTCTCCGAAGAGGTCGTGAACTCTGATGGAGAAGTAACCAAGTGGATGAGCAAAGCTCTATCTCTCAAATGAGCCAATCCTTTGCTAACCCTAGAAAGAGGGAGGAGGAGGAGTATATATAGTATAAGGGGGCGAAAGGGTACGTGGGCCTCAGCCCAACACGCTGTGCACAAACAGGCGTCAGTCGTCCGGATGCTGTTGGACGCCCGGTGGCTTGCGAGGGTCGGGACATCCGGAAGCACTCGGACGTCAAACATTTTGGCTTGGGTCAGGTGGCGCCAGATTTCTGGAGACGGTCGGTCGTCCGCAGGCTTCGGACTTCTGATAATTTACCTTTGGTTGGGTAACACCGGATGTCCGGAGGGGATCGATCGTCCGGTCGCTGGGGTGTGTCGGACGTTCGGTCTGCGTCTAGCATGCGCAGGGTGGGACTTGGCTGGCTAGCTGGCGTTTCCAGGTGTCGGATGATATGTCTCCAATGTATCTATAATTTATGAAGTATTCATTTCATGTTTACAATAATTTTATATGATTTTGGTATGATTTGATTAGAACTAAATCGGTCTGACGTTGTTTTCAGCAGAACTACCGTTGTGTCGATTTTTTGTGCAGAAATAGAAGTTCTCGAAATGAGCTGAAAATTTACAGAGAATAATTTTGGAAAATATAAAAAATACTGGAATGAAACGATATCAGAGAGGAGTCCCGAGGCAACCACAAAGGGTGCTCCCCCCTGCCTTGTCGTCACCTCGTGCCCCCCCTTGACTTGTCCCCAACGCCAACATCGACTATAAATGCAAAAAACCTCAGAAATAAACCTAGATCGGGAGTTCCGCCTCCGCAAGCCTCCGTAGCCATGAAAAACCAATCAGGAGCCCATTTCGGCACCCTGCCGAAGAGGGAAATCATCACCGGTGGCCATCTTCATCATCCCGGTGGTCTCCATGACGAGGAGGGAGTAGTTCACCCTCGGGGCTGAGGGTATGTACCAGTAGCTATGTGTTTGATCTCTCTCTCTCTCTCTCTCTCTCTCTCTCTCTCTCTCTCGTGTTCTTGATTTGGCACGATCTTGATGTACCACGAGCTTTGTTACTATAGTTGGATCGTATGGTGTTTCTCCCCCTCTATCTTCTTGTGATGAATTGAGTCTTGCTCTTTGAGGTTTCGTTATGTTGGATTGATTATTGGATTTGAGAACACTTGATGTATGTCTTGCGATGGGATATCTGTGCTGCAATGGGATTTTCTATTGATTCACTTGATGTATGTTTTGGCACTCAAGTCGCGGATTCCCGAGGTGACATTGGGGTAATCTATGCATAGGGGTTGATGCATGTTTTTGTCCTACGTTCTCCGATAGAAACTTTGGGGTGATTCTTTGTTGCATGCTGAGGGATTGTTATTTGATCCAGTTATGTTATCATTGTTGAGAGAACTTGCCCTAGTGAAAGTATGAACCCTAGGCCTTGTTTCCAAGCATTGCAATACTGTTTTTGCTCACTTTTGTTACTAGTTATCTTTCTGTTTTTATTTATTCAGATTACAAAAACCTATATTTACCATCCATATTGCACTTGTATCACCATCTCTTCGCCGAACTAGTGCACCTATACAATTTACCATTGTATTGGGTGTGTTGGGGACACAAGAGACTCTTTGTTATTTGGTTGCATGGATGTTTGAGAGAGATCACCTTCATCCTACGCCTCCCACGGATTGATAAACCTTAGGTCATCCACTTGAAGGAAATTTGCTACCGTCCTACAAAACTCTGCGCTTGGAGGCCCAACACAAGTATACAAGAAGAAGGTTGCGTAGTAGACATCATCGGACGTCCGGTCCAGACCGGTCGTCCAGTGGGTGTAGACTTCTGGCAGCCCTTCTTCTTGTTCCTTGTACTTGGTGTCCTCACCGTCTTGTCCGTTGGGTGTCACTGATCCGTGGCCTTTCTCCAAGCACCTGATCACACATAGGGTTTCTGCTTGAGGTATTAGCCATGTCTCACATGTATGAAGTGGTAGTTCAGAGAGGAGAAAGTTCACCTTAGTCTCAATAGGCTTTGCTCGAGCTCTTGTCATTGGTCCAAGTGGTGTTGTGGGAGACATAGGTAGTTCCATGGGGATGACCGTGGGATGCTCCGCATCATCTCCCCACCCCCCTTGGGAAAGATATGACCTCAGATCGAAAGCCTCATCACCATGGTAGGGAGAGAGATCTTTGACGTTGAAGATGTCGCTCACGGAGTACTTGTCACATGGTAAGTCGATCTTGTATGCATTGTTGTTGTAGCGCTCGAGCACCTTGAAAGGTCCATCGGCTCATGGTCATAGCTTGGACTTATGTTCGTTGGGGAATCATTCCTTGCGAAGGTGCAACCATACAAGATCTCCAATGTTGAATACCATGGGTTGCTTGTTCATATTGAGCTTGGTCGCGAGTCGTTGTACTTGGCGCTCGATAGTGTGCCTTGTATATTCAAGCATCTTCTTGAGATAGTTCACTCGTGCATTCGCGTCCATGTTGATGCGCTCTTGTAGTGGTAGAGGGATAATGTGTAATGGGGACAATGGGTTGAAACCGTAGACGACCTCGAAGGGGGAGTTGCCAGTAGTAGAGTGTCTTGCACGGTTGTAGGTGTACTCGGCAATGGGTAGGCACTCTTCCCATTGCTTCATGTTCTTCTTGATCAACATGCGTAGTAGAGTGGAGAGTGTCCGGTTCGTGACCTCCATTTGGCCGTCAGTTTGTGGGTGGTATGCCAAAGAGAACAAGAGATTTATTCCGAGATTGGCGCATAATGTCTTCCAAAAGTAGCTCAAGAACTTGGCGTTGCGGTCCGAGACGATAGTCTTTGGCACTCCATGTAGGCGCAAGATTTCCCAACAAAAAAATATTTGCAACATGTGAAGCATCGTCTATCTTGTTGCATGGTATAAAATGTGCCATATTAGAGAATCGGTCAACAACAACAAACACATAATCTTTCCCATTTTGAGTTCGAGGCAAACCAAGCACAAAGTCCATACTAATATCTTCCCATGGGTGATATGGAATAGGAAGTGTCATATATAGACCATGGGATTGAGCTTTAGACTTAGCTTTGCGACATGTAGAGCATCTATTGGTGAAGCGTGAGACGTCGTGGAACATCTTGGGCCAAAAGTAGTTCTTGGAGAGCGTAGCGAATGTCTTGTCGCATCCAAAGTGTCCCATAAGTCCTCCTCCATGGGATTCTTGCAGAAGTAATAAATGAAGATAAGACTCAGGAATACATAGTTTGTTAGCTCTCATAAGATAATCATCTTTGATGTAATAGCGTTCCCAAGACGTATGCGTCAAACATTTGGCATATGGAATAGCAAAAGTAGGATCATGCGCATACAAGTATTTTATGTGCTCAAAGCCAATGACATTCAATTCATGTTGGGTAGCAAGCATGCATCTACGAGAAAGCACGTCCGCCACAACGTTTTCCTTACCCTTGATGCACTTGATGACATAAGGAAATGACTCAATGAATTCACTCCAATTTAGCATGACATTTGTTCAACTTAGTTTGACCCTTAAGATACTTAAGTGTTTTATGATCGGTGTGAAGAATGAACTCATGAGGGCGGAGATAATGTTCCCAAACATGCAAGACTCTCACTAAAGCATATAGCTCTTTGTCATAGATGGGGTAATTGAGTTGCGCTCCAGAAAGTTTTTCACTAAAGTAATCTATGGCGTGCTTCTCTTGCATTAACACACCTCCTATGTCATAACCGCTAGCATCACAATGTATCTCAAATGGTTTATCAAAGTTGAGTAAGGCAAGCAAAGGGGCATGTGTAAGAAAATTCTTAAGCTCATTGAATGTGGTATATTGAGATGGTCCACAAACAAAAGGTGCATTTTTCTTACTCAAAGCATGCAAAGGTAAAGCAACGGTGCTAAAATCCTTCACAAATGTACGATAGAATCCAGCTAAGCCAAGAAAACTACACACTTGTTGCAAGTTGGTTGGTTGGGGCAAAGTTTTAATAGCATTGATCTTAGATTCATCGACATGAACATGCTTAGAAGACACAACGAAACCCAAGAAAACAAGCTTATCAACACCAAAAAGGCAATTGTCCATATTAGCATAAAGGCGCTCTTTCCTAAGGGTTTGCAACACGGTTCTAAGATGGGTGACATGATCTTTAAGAGATTTTCTAAAGACAAGGATATCGTCAAAATAGACCACAACAAATACTCCAATGTAGGGTCGAAGAACAAAATGCATGTAACATCCCAAATTTTCAATTTGGAATGTTATACATTAGATCATCTTTGCATACCATATTTTATTTTGCATTTTGGTTGATCCTAGAAATTCTACGCAACTCAATGACCCACGGAGAGAGTTGGGGATTTTGTTATTTTCATATTTGAGTTTTCTCAAATTTTGAGAATAGGATCATTTGATTTTATTTATTTTATCATCAATTATTTCTATTACAAAAATATGAGAGAGGGAATAAAATGACTTTACCAAAATAAAGAAATATTGATTATTTAATAATAAAATCAAATAAGATTTTATTTCGGAGTTTTTCGGTGTTTTATTTGAATTTAGGAAAAAATGTGCGTTTTTCAAAATTGCATTTAGGTCCCAAATAAATGTTCACCTTGTGCGGCTTGATTTTAGAAGCCCGTGAAAATTTATTTCTGAATTTTTGGAGTCCGTTTAGTATTTCTTTTTATTTTTCCTCTGCGTGTAATATTTAAAAAAAATGAACCGACCTAGGGCCGTGTCCGACTAGGACTCCCGGCCCGTTAGGCTATTTAAGCCGGGGGGAGGCCCAGCCAGAGCTAACCCTAGCCCGAGCCGCCCCTAGGCCCCAGCCGCCGCCGCCCCGCCGCCTCGCCGCCGCCGCTGCCGCACGCTCGCTGAGGTTCGCCGCCGCCTCGAAATCCACGCTGTTTTTTTAATTTTTTTCAAAAAACCGTTCGGTTCTTCCATTGGTTTTTTTAGATTCGGTTTTTTTAAATAGATTGGTTTTTCCGGTTTATTTAAATAGTGAGCGTTCGTCCGTTCGTTCATTCTAGCAAACGTTCGTCGTTTTTCTTTTTCGCGGATTAAATCCGTGATTTTTCTGATCGCGATTCCTGATCCGATTTTCGTTTTAGTATAACTTTTCGCTCGTTTATCGGAATCAGGCGATTCAAGCGCCTAGTGTTTCGTCTCGAAACCCTCTATCAGTTTAACCAACTTAAACCAGTTTTTGCTACTGTAAGATTTGCCCTAGATCTAGATTAGTAGAACGAAGTTGTTTTCTTTCGCCGTTTGACTTTCGTTGCTTCGTTCGATTTGATTCTTTTTGCCAACCGGAGTTCTTAAGTTGAACCTTCTGGTTAGATCTCTTATTTGAGTTTTACCTGTGCATTAGATGAGTACTTATTGTATGCTTGTTTGTTTGTCTGCGATAGAATACCCGGAGTGCGCCGCCTATTACTTCGAATCGCTAGGTTTCCCGGATCATCAGCAAGGCAAGTAACACTTTGATCATACCTTTCCTACTACCCAGTTTTATTGCATTAGATCAATCCTCACACATTGCATGATTAGGATCTAATTAAATTGTGGGATGGGAAGTAGATGAGGTAGTACCTATTACTTGTTTATTATCAAACCTTTGGGAGTTACTTCTACGTTTGCTTATTATGCCATGCTATGCTAGTAGACGTGGATTGGGTGAGTGAAATCCATGACAGATGTGAGTTTTTTAATTAATGGTTTATCTAAGGTGGCAACTTAAACACACATCTGGGTGGATTGAGGCACCTGGGTATTCTAGGACTTGCCTGTTTTCTTTTGGACCGCCACCCAGGCTCAAAGGGATCATGAGACTATTCATACTAGAACTTCCATGTGTAGCCACAAGCTATTATGGGCTCTAGCATAGTTGACTAAGTCGTGCGAACTCTTACAGTGGTAGACTAGCAGATGTGGGGGATGTAGGTGGTACGGTCTACCCGATCGTAAGGTGCTAGCGCTTCTGAAAGACTATGTCTCGGTCATCCGTCTTCTCAAACACCCTGTAGTGCGAGAAACCCAACGGAGGCGATCGAGTCTTGTGGGGAAAAGTGCGCAAACCTCTGCAGAGTGTAATAAACTAATCATGATTAGCCGTGTCCCTGGTTATGGACATCTTGAGTATCTAGTACCTGGATTATCATGTGAATCTCAACATGTTACTCTAAATTAATTTTGTTGGGTTATGTTTAATGATGATGCTTAATTGGGATTGAGAATGATGTCAACCATTCTCAATGTTTAACAACTACCATGATAGTAATTAAATTTTATTCCTTTGAAGTAGGGAAAATTTGGCTTTACGCAAAACTGTAACCATAGAGCTTTCCACCAGCCAAATATGCATATAGTATAGCTGTTTCATTCCATTACTCTCTATGTGGTACCTTGCCAGCATATTCCATGTGCTGACCCGTTTCGGGCTGCAACGTTAATGTTGCAGACTTTTCAGATGATGATTAAGGAGTTTTAGGTCGTGGTTCTATACTTAGTGATGCCGTTGGAGTTGATGGACTCACTTATCTTCCAAGCCTTCCGCTGTTATCGTTATTAGATGGCCTTAAGCCATATTTATTGTAATAAGTTCTCTATTGAGACACTCAATGTAATAAGTGTGTGATTGCTACTCTGCTATAAATCCTCCGAGTACTGTGTGGTGTCAGCATTACTGATCCAGGGATGACACCGGAGCACAGAGATCAGACTGTTTGAGGTCTGGTCGCTACAGAGATGGTATCAGATCACACGCTAACTGTAGGACACGACCACTAAGCTAAAAGATCTAGAACACTATCCATTCTCTTCTCTTCGGACTTCTCATCTTTTCTACTCTTTTAGGATGGCGGATGCAAGGAACAAGTTCACGCAACCGGATGAAGATACACCCTTTGGACGTCACTTGAAGGAAGTCACTAGATACCTGAACATAGGAGTACCAAGCTTCACAGGAACCTACAACGCCACTTTACCTGAAGAAGAGCGCTGGATGATTCAAGTTCAAGTTCTAGGAAGGACGTTCATGCCAGTCACTGAGCCCATAGAGTTTTCTTTTGATGCACCAACTTGGAGTCTAGGAAAGAGCATGGCAGCTCACATCGCCATGGGACGCATTGGAGAAGTCTACCGCAAGGATCTCAAGGATACTATCTACCAGATTTGTGGGCGCCGAGATGAACATTGGTAGATGATCAGCACCAGGAATGATAGATCAATCACAGCTTTTATCCAGGAGTTAAACCAGCACATTCGACGACAGGAGAACCAGATGTGCGCCGACATGATAGATCTGAAGAAGGCTAAGACTAGAATCAAGGAACTGGAGGAAGAACTCAAGGCTACACGTGAAGATTATGAAGAGGAAATTGAAGTATTGGTGGAGAAGAATGATGACCTGATCAAGAAGATTGGAATATTTATGGGAGGCCCTACGCCAGTAGAAGAAGACGAAGAACCCAAGGAGATTAGTCCGGAAGACTACATCATCATCGACGACACTGATTCGGATCCAGATAGTAGCGATGATGACTATGTTGATGAAGCTGGAGCAGATATCATGGAGTCTGCAACCGAAGAATATTTCTAGTAGACCACCTCATCAGTAGTAGTAGTCCACCATGTAAATATAGTAGTCCGAGCACTTTTGCAATAGATAGATCGATTGTATGCCCTTGTTTGATTGAATGAAGTGAATTGTTTGCTTTTGCCTCATGTGCATATGGGTAGTGTTTTCTCTTTAGACCCCCTCTATTCTTACATCTCATCTTTTCTAAACCCTCAGATGCCTCCAAGACATGACCCCGGATTTACCTTCCCACCGAAGCTCACCCAGTTGATCCAGCAGTAGAACACCTTGATGCAGTTGCTAGTCCAGAATCAGAATCAGGGGAACAACAACAGCAACCCACCACCACCACCACCTGTTGACCACTTAGCCCATTTTCTTAGGCTGAACCCGCCGGTGTTTTCCAGTAGCACCGAGCCGATAGTAGCAGATGATTGGCTCCGCAAGACAGCTAGAGAGTTAACCACAGCATGATGCACAGATGCGGAGAAGGTGAAGTTTGCCGCACATTAGTTAGAAGGACCCGCAGCATCATGGTGGGAGAATTTCACAGCCACTTTCCCAGTCGACACTGTCACATGGGACCAGTTTCAGCAGGCTTTTCGTACTGCCCATGTTTCAGCAGGAGCTATGGCCATGAAGAAGCGTGAGTTTTGCAACTTGTGCCAAGGAGGACGGACAGTTGGCCAGTATGTGGAGGACTTTAGTAAGTTAGCACGCTATGCCCCAGATGACGTCGCTACGGATGCAGCTAAGCAGGAGAAGTTTCTGGAAGGACTGAATGATGAGTTGAGCATGCAGTTGATGGTAGCAACCTTCAACAACTACCAGGAGTTGGTAGATCGTGCTCTTATGATTGAAGGGAAGCAGCAGCAAATTGAGAATCGCAAGAGAAAGTATGGACAAGGGAAGTACACTTCAGGAGCTCAGCAGAAGCCATGTTTTACCCCTAGACCGGGAGGACATTTTTAGCACACCCATGGAGGAGGTAGCTCGCACAATCACAATGGCACCAAGAATGGTAATGGCAATGGAGGAAGCAACGGCCAGAACCGCACCAACCCATCAACCCCAGCCAAGAAGGACCTAAGCCAAGTCACTTGCTTTAAGTGTCAGAAGACCGGACATTATGCTAATGAATGTCCTGAAGGCCAAAATGGCAATGGAAGTTCTGGGAAGAAGCCGAACCCTTTCAACAGGGGACAGGTGAACCACGTTAGCGTGGAGGAGGTTGAAGCTCAGCCCGATGCAGTAATAGGTAAGTTTTTGGTTAAGTCATTTTCTGCACTCGTTCCTTTTGATACTGGTGCATCACATTCATACATCTCAAGGGGATTTGTGGATAAGTATAACCTATCAACCCACGCCCTTAGGTCACCCATGTTAGTAACCTCGCCTGGAGCAGAGTATGTGGCTAGTCTATGGTGTGATCGGTTACCATTAAGGATTGGTAACTATGTTTTTCCCTCAGACCTAATAGTATTGGAATCTCAAGGATTGGATGTGATATTAGGCATGGATTGGTTATCAAAGTATGAAGGGAATATAGAATGTGCTAGTAAGTCAATTTTTCTTACCACCCCAGAAGGGAGAAGGATCAAGTATGTATCCCGACATGTGCCAAAGAGGACTCAAGTGAATTGCCTAACAGGAGTTGTGCAGGAGGAAGTACTAGTGGTAAGGGATTTCCCTGAAGTATTTCCAGAGGAGTTGCCAGGCATGCAGCTGGATAGAGATATTGAGTTTTTGATTGAGCTATTGCCAGGCACAGGGCCAATATCAAAGAGACCATATAGGATGCCAGCAAAGGATTTGGTGGAAATTAAGAAGCAGATTAAGGAGTTACTGGATAAGGGATATATCCGCCCAAGTTCTTCGCCTTGGGGATCGCCAGTACTTCTAGTGGAGAAAAAGGATGGATCGTTAAGGATGGTTGTTGATTATCGAGGATTGAATGAAGTAGCAATCAAGAACAAGTACCGACTACTAATGATGAACGATCTGTTTGATCGATTGCAAGGAGCTAAGGTATTTTCCAAGATCGATCTGCGATCAGGATACCACCAGTTGAAGATTCAAGAACAGGATATTCTGAAGACATCTTTTACCAATAGGTATGGGCTGTACGAGTATACCGTTATGTCATTTGGTCTAACTAGCGCACCTGCCTATTTTATGAACATGATGAACAAAGTGTTTATGGAGTTCTTGGATAAGTTCGTCGTAGTGTTTATTGATGATATCCTGGTTTATTCGAAGAATGAAGAGGAGCATAAGGATCATTTGCGTTTGGTACTTGGAAAGCTCAGAGAACATCAATTATATGCCAAGTTCAGCAAATGTGAGTTTTGGTTGAAGGAAGTAGGATTTCTCGGACACGTTATATCCGGAGCAGGTATAGCAGTTGATCCCACTAAAGTTGATACCGTGACCAAGTGGGAAGCCCCAACAACAGTTGGAGAGATCCAGAGTTTTCTTGGACTCGCAGGATACTACCGGAGATTTATTGAGAATTTCTCAAAGATTGCAAAGCCTATGATTGAGTTGTTGAAGAAAGATACCAAGTTCATATGGACGGATGAATGTGAGGCTAGTTTCCAGGAGTTGAAGAAACGCTTGGTTACCTCACCAGTGTTGATTTTGCTAGACTAGACCAAAGATTACGAGGTGTATTGCGATGCTTCATGTCGAGGACTTGGAGCAGTGCTTATGCAGGAAGGGAGAGTTGTTTCATATGCCTCAAGACAACTGAAGCCTCATGAGTTAAATTATGCCATGCATGATTTGGAGTTAGCAGCCGTAGTGCATGCTTTGAAAACATGGAGGCATTTCCTCATCGGAAACCATTGTGAGGTGTACACGGATCATAAGAGTTTGAAGTACATTTTCAAACAGAAGGAGTTGAACCTCAGACAAAGGAGATGGTTGGAGCTCATCAAGGATTATGATATGAAATTGCATTATCACCCCGGAAAGGCTAATGTAGTAGCTGACGCATTAAGCCGTAAGAGCCATGTCAATACGTTAATGATGGGAGAAATACCCAAGGAGTTAGCAGAAAATCTTCATGAACTATGTGTGGAAATAGTTCCGAGAGGCTATGTAGCAGCATTGGAGATTCAGTCAACTTTGATAGATAGAATCAGGGAAGCTCAAAAGACTGACAAAGAGATTGCCGCTATAAAGGAGAAACTTAGCAAAGGAAAAGCTAAGGGATTTCGTGAGGATGAGCACGATACCCTATGGTTTGAAGACCGCGTTTACGTGCCCAATGACCCGGAGATCAGGAAGTTGATACTGCACGAGGCACACGACTCACCGTATTCAATTCACCCAGGAAATACCAAGATGTATTTGAATTTGAAGGATATTTTCTGGTGGACCGGAATGAAGAAGGATCTTGCGGAGTATGTAGCAGTTTGTGATGTATGTCAGAGAGTAAAGGCAGAGCATCAGAAGCCAGCCGGATTGTTACAACCATTGCCGATACCCGAATGGAAGTGGGATAAGCTAGGCATGGATTTTATCATGGGATTACCCAGGACTCGTTCAGGCTATGACTCGATTTGGCTTGTAGTCGATCGATTGACGAAAGTAGCTCATTTCATCCTAGTAAAGACCACTTACACCAGTGCTAAGTTGGCAAAGATATACATGACCAGGATCGTATGTTTGCATGGAGTTCCAAGGAGTATTGTATCAGATAGAGGAACCCAGTTTACCTCAAAGTTCTGGAAGCAGTTACACAAAACTTTGGGTACCAGGCTAGAATTCAGTACAGCTTTTCATCCACATACAGATGGACAGACCGAGAGAGTTAATCAGATTTTGGAGGATATGCTGAGAACTTGGGCGCTAGATTATTGATCTAGTTGGGACGATAATTTGCCATATGCAGAGTTCTCTTACAACAACAGTTACCAAACCAGTTTAAGGATGGCCCCTTTCGAAGCCTTGTATGGAAGGAGGTGCAGGACACCGTTATCGTGGGACGAGGTTGGAGACCGCCAGTTGTTTGGACCTGACTTGATTAAAGAGTCTGAATAGAAGGTGAAGTTGATTCGCGATAGGCTCAAGGTAGCCCAGTCTAACAGAAAAGTTATGCCGATTCTAAATGCAAGGAGACAGTTTACGAAGTCGGAGATAGAGCTTATCTTCGAGTATCTCCACTTTGGGGAACAAAGCATTTTGGAGTTAAAGGGAAGTTAGCGCCATGATTTGTAGGACCATATCGAGTTTTGGAGCGTATGGGAGAAGTGGCCTACAAGTTGGAATTGCCCGAAGGATTGTCAGGAGTTCATGATGTGTTCCACGTTTCTCAGTTAAAGAAATGTCACGCGGAGATGGCTGACATACCGTTGAGAGACACAGTGCCCTTGGAAACAATTCAGTTGGATAACGATTTGACCTATGAGGAGAAACCAGTTAAGATCCTCGAGTTTGCCAGTCGAGTCACTCGCAGCAAGGTTATCAAGTTTTGCAAAGTTTAGTGGAGCCACCACACGGAGGATCAAGCCACCTGGGAACGAGAGGAAGATTTGCTCAAGGACCACCCTCACCTATTTTCTAACCAACTAGAATCTCGAGGGCGAGATTCATCTTAAGGGGGTAGGTTTGTAACATCCCAAAATTTCAATTTGGAATGTTATACATTAGATCATCTTTGCATACCATATTTTATTTTGCATTTTGGTTGATCCTAGAAATTCTACGCAACTCAATGACCCACGGAGAGAGTTGGGGATTTCATTATTTTCATATTTGAGTTTTCTCAAATTTTGAGAGTAGGATCATTTGATTTTATTTATTTTATCATCAATTATTTCTATTACAAAAATATGAGAGAGGGAATAAAATGACTTCCCAAAATAAAGAAATATTGAGGATTTAATAATAAAATCAAATAAGATTTTATTTCAGAGTTTTTCGGTGTTTTATTTGAATTTAGGGAAAAATTTGCGTTTTCCAAAATTGCATTTAGGTCCCAAATAAATGTTCACCTTGTGCGGCTTGATTTCAGAAGCCCGTGAAAATTTATTTCGGAATTTTGGGAGTCCGTTCAGTATTTCCTTTTATTTTTCTTCTATGCGTAATATTAAAAAAAACGAGCAGACCTAGGGCCGTGTCCGACTAGGACTCCCGGCCCGTTAGGCTATTTAAGCCGGGGGGAGGCCCAGGCAGAGCTAACCATAGCCCGAGCCGCCCCCAGCCCCCAGCCGTCACCGCCGCCGCCGCGCCCCGCCGTCGCCGCGCCGCCTCGCCGCCGCCGCCGCACGCTCGCCGAGGTTCGCCGCCGCCTCGAAATCCGCGCCGTTTTTTTCCGAAAAACCGTTCGATTTTTCCGTCGGTTTTTTTAGATTCGTTTTTTTAAATAGATCAGTTTTTCCGGTTTATTTAAATAGTGAGCGTTCGTTCTTTCGTTCGTTCTAGCGAATGTTCGTCGTTTTTCTTTTTCTCGGATTAAATCCGCGATTTTTCTGATCGCGATTCCTGATCCGATATTCGTTTTAGTATAACTTTTCGCTCGTTTATCGGAATCAGGAGATTCAAGCGCCTAGAGTTTCGTCTCGAAACCCTCTATCCGTTTAACCAACTTAAACCAGTTTTTGCTACTGTAAAATTTGCCCTAGATCTAGATTAGTAGAATGAAGTTGTTTTCTTTCGCCGTTTGACTTTCGTTGCTTCGTTCGATTTGATTCTTTTTGCCAACCGGAGTTCTTAAGTTGAACCTTCTGGTTAGATCTCTTATTTGAGTTTTACCTATGCATTAGATGAGTACTTATTGTATACTTGTTTGTTTGTCTGCGATAGAATACCTGGAGTGCACCGCCTGTTACTTCGAATCGCTAGGTTTCCTGGATCATCAGCAAGGCAAGTAACACTTTGATGATACCTTTCCTACTATCCAGTTTTATTGCATTAGATCAATCCTCACACATTGCATGATTAGGATCTAATTAAATTGTGGGATGGGAAGTAGATGAGGTAGTACCTATTACCTGTTTATTATCAAACCTTTGGGAGTTACTTCTACGTTTGCTTATTATGCCATGCTATGCTAGTAGACATGGATTGGGTGAGTGAAATCCATGACAGATGTGAGTTTTGTTAATTAATGGTTTATCTAAGGTGGCAACTTAAACACACATCTGGGTGGATTGAGGCACCTAGGTATTCTAGGTCTTGCCTATTTTCTTTTGGACCGCCACCCAGGCTCAAAGGGATCATGAGACTATTCATACTAGAAACTTCCGTGTGCAGCCACAAGCTATTATGGGCTCTAGAATAGTTGACTAAGTCGTGCGAACTCTTACAGTGGTAGACTAGCAGATGTAGGGGATGTAGGTGGTACGGTCTACCCGATCGTAAGGTGCTAGCGCTTCTGAAAGACTATGTCTTGGTCATCCGTCTTCTCAAACACCCTGTAGTGCGAGAAACCCAACGGAGGCGATCGAGTCTTGTGGGGAAAAGTGCGCAAACCTCTGCAGAGTGTAATAAACTAATCATGATTAGCCGTGTCCCCGGTTATGGACATCTTGAGTATCTAGTACCTGGATTATCATGTGAATCTCAACATGTTACTCTAAATTAATTTTGTTGGGTTATGTTTAATGATGATGCTTAATTGGGATTGAGAATGTTGTCAACCATTCTCAATGTTTAACAACTACCATGATAGTAATTAAATTTTATTCCTTTGAAGTAGGGAAAAATTGTCTTTACGCAAAACTGTAACCATAGAGCTTTCCACCAGCCAAATATGCATATACTATAGCTGTTTCATTCCATTACTCTCTATGTGTTACCCTTGCCAGCATATTCCATGTGCTGACCCGTTTCGGGCTGCAACGTTAATGTTGCAGACTTTTCAGACGACGATTAAGGAGTTTTAGGTCGTGGTTCTATACTCAGTGATGCCGTTGGAGTTGATGGACTCACTTATCTTCCAAGCCTTCCGCTGTTATCGTTATTAGATGACCTTAAGACATATTTATTGTAATAAGTTCTCTATTGAGACACTCGATGTAATAAGTGTGTGATTGCTACTCTACTATAAATCCTCCGAGTACTGTGTGGTGTCAGCATTACTGATCCAGGGATGACACCGGAGCACAGAGATCAGACTGTTTGAGGTCTGGTCGCTACAGTGCATGACTCGCATAAAGGTGTCGGGTGCTTCGGATAAACCCATCAGCATGACCAACCATTCATATAAGCCAAACTTGGTTTTAAAATGCAGTTTTCCATTCATCACCTTCATGGATGCGTATTTGATAGTAGCCACTTTTAAGGGCAATCTTAGAGAAAATTGCGGCTTCGCTAAGCTCATCTAGCATATCATCTAAGCGTGGAATGGGGTAATGGTATCTAACGGTGATAGCATTGATAGGATGACAATCGTAACACATGCGATATGTACCGTCTTTCTTGGGAACAAGCATTACCGGGATGGCACAAGGGCTCAAGCTTTCGTGTACGTGGCCGTTGTCGATGAGTTGTTGTACTTGCCATTGGATCTCCTTGGTTCTTGGGGTTGACGCGGTAGGGAGCCTTGTTAGGAAGAGGTGCTCCGGGGATGAGACCAATGCGGTGTTCGATGCCTCGAAGGGGAGGTATACCTGCAAGTAGCTCATCGGAGAATACATCTTGGAATTCCTGCAATAGAGAAGACAACACTAAAGGTAGTTTGTGAGGGGTGTTAGTTTTTGTTGCCTTGTCCTTGCACAAAAGGACATAGTGCATAACACTTCATGGGTTCTCACACACTTCTCTCATCTCACTTTTGGTGGCAAATAGCACTAAGTTTTTCTTGTCGCTTATCATGGAGGCACTCGATTTGGGCTTTTGCGCTCACTCTCTTTTTGCTGGTTCGCTCTCTCTCTCCCTCTCTCTCTCTCTCTCTCTCTTTCTCTCTCTCTCTATCTCTATCTCTCTCTTCTCTATTCTCTATTCTCTCCATGATGGGTGGCTTGCTTGTCGGTGATCACTTGGCTAGGTGACATAGGTCGTAGCACGTACTCCTTTCCTTTCATCTTGAAGCTATAGTGATTCGTTCCCCCATTGTGGATGACAGCTCGGTCAAATTGCCATGGTCATCCAAGAAGGAGGTGGCAAACGAACATCGAAACGACATCACACTCCAAAGTGTCTTCGTATGCTCCGATCTTGAAGGAGACTTGCACCATGTGCTCCACTTGAATTATGCCAGAGTCGCTTAGTGATACGTCTCCATCGCATCTATAATTTTTGATTGTTCCATGCCAATATTCTACAACTTTTATATACTTTTGGCAACTTTTTATACTATTTTTGGGACTAACATATTGATCCAGTGCCTAGTGCCAGTTCGTGTTTGTTGCATGTTTTTTGTTTCGCAGAAAATCCATATCGAACGGAGTCAAAACGGGATAAAAACTGACGGAGATTTTCTGGAATATATGTGATTTTTGGTTAGAACAATCAACGCGAGACGATGCCCGTGGGGACCACGAGGCACGGGGCGTGCCCCAGGAGGTCAAGCGCGCCCTGGGCCCTTGTGAACATCCCGTAAGGCGGTTGGTGCCCTTCTTTCGCCGCAAGAAAGCCAATATCTGGATATAAATTGTGTTAAAATTTCAGCCCAGTCGGAGTTACGAATCTCCGGGAATATAAGAAACGGTGAAAAGCCAGAATCTGGAACGCAGAAATAGAGAGAGACAGAGAGACAGATCCAATCTCGGAGGGGCTCTCGCCCCTCCGCCACCATGGAGGCCATGGACCAGAGGGTAAACCCTTCTCCCATCTAGGGAGATGGTCAAGGAAGAAGAAGAAGCAGGGGCCCCTCTCCCCCTCTCTTTCGGTGGCACCGGAACGCTGCCGGGGCTATCATCGCCACCGCAATCTACACCAACACCTCCGTCAGCTTCATCAACATCTTCATCACCTTCCCCCATCTATCTATAGCGGTCCACTCTCCCGCAACCCGCTGTACACTCTACTTGAACATGGTGCTTTATGCTTCATATTATTATCCAATGATGTGTTGCCATCTTATGATGTCTGAGTAGATTTTCGTTGTCCTATCGGTAATTGGTGAATTGCTATGATTGGTTTAATTTGCCTGTGGTTATGTTGTTGTCCTTTGGTGCCCATCATATGAGCGTGCGCGTGGATCACACCATAGGGTTAGTTGTATGTTGATAAGACTATGTATTGGAGGGCAAGAGTGACAGAAGCTTCAACCTAGCATAGAAATTGATGCATACGGGATTGAAGGGGGACCAATATATCTTAATGCTATGGTTGGGTTTTACCTTAATGAAAGTTAGTTCTTGCGGATTCTTGCTAGTAGTTCCAATCATAAGTGCATAGAATCCCAAGTTAGGGATGAAATGCTAGCAGTGGCCTCTCCCACATAAAACTTGCTATCGGTCTAGTAATGTAGTCAATTGCTTAGGGACAATTTCGCAACTCCTACCACCACTTTTCCACACTCGCTATAATAACTTTATTGCTTCTTTACCTAAAACAACTACTAGTTTTTATTTACGTGCTCTTTATATTCTTGCAAACCTATTCCGTTACACCTACAAGTACTTCTAGTTTCATACTTGTTCTAGGTAAAGCAAACGTTAAGCGTGTGTAGAGTTGTATCGGTGGTCGATAGAACTTGAGGGATTATTTGTTCTACCTTTAGCTCCTCATTGGGTTCGACACTCTTACTTATCGAAAGAGGCTACAATTGATCCCCTATACTTGTGGGTTATCAAGACCTTTTTCTGGCGCCGTTCCCGGGGAGTTATAGTGTGGCGTGAATATTCTTGTGTGTGCTTGTTTGCTTTATCACTAAGTAGTTTTTATTTTTATGCTCTTGTTTTCTATCTTTAGTTATGGGTAGGAAACACAAAATACCAAAAAAATTAGTGGTACCTACTGAACAAATGGTTGAAGAACAATTCAAAATCTATCACACTCCTGAAGCTTTTTACTTGGATCATCTTTGATCCCTATGTGCTCGTGCTGAAACCCCAACTAGCTTAGTTGAGGGAAAATCTTTAGATGATCATGCTTGTTATGTGCGACACCGTATATCTGAAAAGGGAAACTTTTACTGGATCAAATTCATCGTTTGCAATGCTATGCTTGGTATTTATGTGGAATATATGATTTTACTTGTTGTTCCGAAGGCCCTAAGAAACACCTTCCCTACCAATGTGAGCTTAGTGATAATGGAATCGTATCTTTGTATGCTAAGGGTGTTTATAATTACTATGATGTTCAACAAATTGAAGAATTTGTTGCTTTTAAGGGTGCTTATGAAATTGCTTCTTTGATTGGAAAGTATGATGCTACTCTTTACAAATCTGGAAATTTTGCCATACTTAAATATTGTTATGATAATTATGCTTCTAATGCCTATGTTAAACCATATATTGAGGAATCCTCCACTGTCCAAGAAGAGACTAATATTTTGTAGGAGTCTATGGAAGAAGGAATTGATGAAACCGTGGGCTCATTGGATGAAAAAGATGATGAGCAGAGCAAAGAACAAAAGGAGGAAGAGCGGATTAGCTACCCATGCCCATCTTCCAATGAGTGTAACTCTTCAACTCATACATTGTTTAATTTCCCTCCGTGCTTACCGAAGGATGATTGCTATGATGATTGTTATGATCCCGTTGATTCGTTTGAAATATCCTTTTTTGATGATGCTTGCTATGCTTGTGGCCAAGATGCCAATATGAATTATGCTTATGGAGATGAACTTGCTATAGTTCCTTATGTTAAATATGAAATTGTTTCTATTGCACTCACACATGATAGTCCTATTATCTTTTTGAATTCTCCCGACTACACTATATCGGAGAAGTTTGCCCTTATTAAGGATTATATTGATGGGTTGCATTTTACCGTTGCACATGATAATTTTGATGAATATAACATGCATGTGCTTGCTGCTCCTACTTGCAATTATTATGAGAGAGGAACTACATCTTCGCCTCTTTATGTTTCCAACACAAAAAAATTGCAAGAAACTTCTTATGCTATGTATTGGCCTTTACTTAATGTGCATGAATTGTTCTTGTATGACATGTCGATGCATGGAAAGAGAGTTAGACTTCGTCATTGATTGATATATGTTGCTTTGTGCTCACTACTAAATGCCAAATCATTGTTAATTAAAATTGGCTTTAATATACCTTGGGATCCGGGTGGATCCATTACTTGAGCACTATATGCCTAGCTTAATGGCTTTAAAGAAAGCACTGCCAAGGAGACATCCCGGAAGTTTTAGAGAGTCATTTTATTTCTTTTGTGTGCTTTTATAAAGTTCAAAAATAAAAATAATGTGCCAAGATTTGCCTTTAGGATGTTTACATTGCTTGTTGGTTTGTGCGGTGCAAGACAGAAACTTCGGCTGTAGTGTGCGATTTTACATTTTTTACTGGAACATCAAACAGTTCTGAAACTTTTTGCACTTTCTTTATATACGAAGTTTTTATTTTTCCTAATTTTGTCAGAATTGTTGGACTATCATAAGTATGGTGAATGTTCAGATTACTACAGACTGTCCTGTTAAAGACAGATTCTGTTTTTGATGCATAGTTTGCTTGTTTTGATGAAACTATCGATTTCTATCAGTGGATTAAGCCACGGTAAAGTTATATTACAGTAGCTAAAATGCAAAAACAAAATATGAATTAGTTTGTAATAGTACTTAGAGTAGTGATTTGCTTTATTATACTAACAGATCTTACCGAGCTTTCGTTTGAGTTTTGTGTGGATGAAGCGTTCGAAGATCGAGGATGTCTCCATGTGACAAGAAGGAGGAGAGACAAGAGATCAATCTTGGGGATGCCCAAGGAACCCCAAGTAAATATTCAAGGAGACTCAAGCTTCTAAGCTTGGGGATGCCCCGGAAGGCATCCCATCTTTCTTCAACAAGTATCGATATGTTTTTGGATTCGTTTCGTTCATGTGATATGTGCAAATCTTGGAGCATCTTTTGCATTTAGTTTTCACTTTTCTTTGATGCACCATGCTGGTATGAGATATTCCATGATTTATTTGTAGAATGCTCTTAGCACTTCACTTATATCTATTGAGTATGGCTTTATAGAATGCTTCATGTGCTTCGCTTATATCATTTGAAGTTTGGATTGCATATTTCCCTACACATAGAAAACCGCCATTTGTAGAATGCTCTTTTGCTTCACTTATATTTGTTAGAGCGTGGGCATATCTTTTGTAGAAAGAATTAAACTCTCTTGCTTCACTTATATCTATTTAGAGAGATGACAGGAATTGGTCATTCACATGGTTAGTCATAAAATCCTACATAAAACTTGTAGATCACTGAACATGATATGTTTGATTCCTTGCAATAGTTTTGTGATATAAAGGTGGTGATATTAGAGTCGAGCTAGTTGAGTAATTGTGAAATTGAGAAATACTTGTGTTGAGGTTTGCAAGTCCCGTAAAATGCATGTATGGTAACTGTTGTGTGTCAAATTTGAAGCATGAGGTGTTTCTTTGATCGCCTTCCTTATGAGTGGCGGTCGGGGATGAGCGAGGGTCTTTTCCTACCAATCTATCCCCCTAGAAGCATGCGCATAGTGCTTGATTTTGATGACTTGTAGATTTTTGCAATAAGTATGTGAGTTCTTTATGACTAATGTTGAGTCCATGGATTATACGCACTCTCACCCTTCCATCATTGCTAGCCTCTTCGGTACCGTGCATTGCCCTTTCTCACGTTGAGAGTCGGTGCAAACTTCGTCGGTGCATCCAAACCCCGTGATATGATACGCTCTATCACACATAAGCCTCCTTATATCTTCCTCAAAACAGCCACCATACCTACCTATTATGGCATTTCCATAGCCATTCCGAGATATATTGCCATGCAACTTCCATCATCATCCTATACATGACTTGAGCATTCATTGTCATATTTCTTTGCATCATCATAAGATAGCTAGCATGATGTTTTCAAGGCTTGTCCATTTTTTGATGTCATTGCTATGCTAGATCATTGCACATCCTGGTACACCGCCGGAGGCATTCATATATAGTCATACTTTGTTCTAGACATCGAGTTGTAAGTTAATAAAAGTGTGATGGTCATCATTATTAGAGCATTGCTCCGGTGAGGAATGGATGATGGAGACTATGATTCCCCCACAAGTCGGGATGAGACTCCGGACTTTCAAAAAAATAAAAGAGCCCAAAGAAGCCCAAATAAAAAAAAAGAGGCCAAAGAAGCCCACCAAAACAAAAAAACAAAAAAATTGAGAGAAAAAGAGAGAAGGGGCAATGCTACTATCCTTTTACCACACTTGTGCTTCAGAGGAGCACCATGTTCTTCACAAAGAGAGTCTCTTGAGTTATCACTTTCATATACTAGTGGGAATTTTCATTATAGAACTTGGCTAGTATATTCCGATGATGGGCTTCCTCAAATGCCCGAGGTCTTCATGAGCAAGCAAGTTGGATGCACATCCACTTAGTTTCCAGTTTGAGCTTTCATACACTTATGGATCTTAGTGCATCCGTTGCGTGGCAATCCCTACTCCTCGCATTGACATCAATTGATGGGCATCTCCATCGCCCGTTGATTAGTTGTGTCTATGTGAGACTTTCTCCCTTTTTGTCTTCTCCACACAACCTCCATCATCATATTCTATTCCACCCATAGTGCTATGTCCATGGCTCACGCTCATGTATTGCGTGAAAGTTGAAAAAGTTTGAGAATTCTAAAGTATTAAACAATTGCTTGGCTTGTCATCGGGGTTGTGCATGATGAGAGCATTTTTTGTGAGGAAAATGAAGCATGGCCAAACTATATGATTTTGAAGGGATGAGCTTTCTTTGGCTATATTATTTTGAGAAAACATAATTTCTTGGTTGGTATGCTTGAAGTATTATTGTCTTAATGTCAAATGATAGACTATTGCTTTGAATCACTCGTGTCTTAATATTCATGCCATGATTAGATTACATGATCAAGATTATGCTAGGTAGCATTCCACATCAAAAATTATGTTTTTTATCATTTACCTACTCAAGGACGAGCAGGAATTAAGCTTGGGGATGCTGACACGTCTCCGTTGTATCCATAACTTTTTATTGTTCCATGCCAATATTCTACAACTTTTATTTACTTTTGGCAACTTCTTATACTATTTTTGGGACTAACATATCGATCCAGTGCCTAGTGCTAGTTCTTGTTTGTTGCATGTTTTTTGTTTCGCAGAAAATCCATATGAAGCAGAGTCGAAACGGGACAAAAACTGATGGAGATTTTTTGGAATTTATGTGATTTTTGGGAAGAAGAATCAACGAGAGACGATGCCCGAGGGGGCCACGAGGCAGGGGCGCGCCCCAGGGGGTCAAGCACACCCTGGGCCCTTGTGGACACCCCGTAAGGCGGTTGGTTCCCTTCTTTCGCCGCAAGAAAGCCAATATCCGGATACAAATTGTGTTAAAACTTCAGCCCAATCGGAGTTACGGATCTCCGGGAATATAAGAAACGGTTAAAGGCCAGAATCTGGAATGCAGAAACACAGAGAGACAGAGAGACAGATCCAATCTCGGAGGGGCTCTCGCCCCTCCGCCACCATGGAGGCCATGGACCATAGGGGAAACCCTTCTCCCATCTAGGGAGAAGGTCAAGTAAGAAGAAGAAGGGGGCCCCTCTCCACCTCTCTTCCGATGGCGCCGGAACGCCGTCGGGGCTATCATCGTCACCGCAATCTACACCAACACCTCCGTCATCTTCACCAACATCTTCATCACCTTACCCCATCTATCTACAGTTGTCCACTCTCCCTCAACTCGCTGTACCCTCTACTTGAACATGGTGCTTTATGCTTCATATTATTATCAAATGATGTGTTGCCATTCTATGATATTTGAGTAGATTTTCATTGTCATATCAGTAATTGGTGAATTGCTATGATTGGTTTAATTTGCGTGTGGTTATGTTGTTGTCCTTTGGTGCCCATCATAAGAGTGCGTGCATGGATCACACCATAGGGTTAGTTGTATGTTGATAAGACTATGTATTGGAGGGCAAGAGTGACGGAAGCTTCAACCTAGCATAGAAATTGATGCATACGCGATTGAAGTGGGACCAATATATCTTAATGCTATGGTTGGGTTTTACCTTAATGAACGTTAGTAGTTGCGGATGCTTGCTAATAGTTCCAATCATAAGTGCATAGAATTCCAAGTCGTGGATGTCATGCTAGCAGTGGCCTCTCCCACATAAAACTTTCTATCGGTCTAGTAAAGTAGTCAATTGCTTAGGGACAATTTCACAACTCCTACCACCACTTTTCCACACTCGTTATACTAACTTTATTTCTTCTTTCACTAAAACAGCACCTAGTTTTTATTTACGTGCTCTTTATATTCTTGAAAACCTATCACATTACACCTACAAAGTACTTCTAGTTTCATACTTGTTCTAGGTAAAGCGAACGTTAAGCATGCGTAGAGTTGTATTGGTGGTCGATAGAACTTTAGGGAATATTTGTTGTACCTTTACCTCCTCATTGGGTTCGACACTCTTACTTATCGAAAGAGGCTACAATTGATCCCCTATACTTGTGAGTTATCACTTAGCTATTGGACCTTGTAGGGGTGAGGGTGCTTCATCTTGACCAATTGGAGCTTGGAGCATAGTTCTTCACTCGCCAAGTTATGATAACTTCCTCCGTCGATGATGACCGTCACGTACCTTCCATTAAGGCCGACTTTGGTGTGAAAGATATGGCATCTTTGTTCTTCGTCTTGTTGATGTTGAAGCATCAAGACCTTGGACACAACGAGAGGGGGGATCGAATCTTCATCACAAAAGACTTGATCATCTTCATCTTCGTTAACGCGCTGGTGCATGGCCGCTAGCTCAAGGGCCTCCATTTCCTCTTGATTACCCACAAGTATAGGGGATCAATTGTAGCTCTTTTTGATAAGTAATAATGTCGAACCAAATGAGGAGCAGAAGGAAATAACAAGTAGTTTCCGGTAAGGTTTTGTCTGCAAGTGCTGAAATTGTAAGTAGCGAGTAGTTTGATAGCAAGATAGTTTGTAACGAGCAAGTAACGATAATAGTAACAAAAGTGCAGAAAGGTAGCCCAATACTTTTGAGGCAAAGGACATGCCAAAACTGTCTCTTATGATAAGCAAAGCGTTCTTGAGGGTACAAAGGGAATTTCATCTAGTCACTTTCATTATGTTGGTTCGATTTCTGTTCTCTACTTTGATAATTTGATATGTGGGTGGACCAGTGCTTAGGTGTTGTTCTTACTTGAAAAAACCTCCTATTTATGATTAACCCTCCTGCAAGCATCCGCAACTATGAGAAAAGTATTACGAATAAATTCTGACCATAGCATTAAACTTTTGGATCCAATCGGTCCCTTACGGAATAGCGCATAAACTGGGGTTTAAGCTTTTGTCACTCTCGCAACCCACCATATAATTTCTACTCCACAATGCATTCCCTTAGGCCCAAACATGGTGAAGTGTCATGTTTTTGACGTTCACATGACACCACTAAGGTAATAACAACATACATACTAACAAAATATCAAACACATATCAAGTTCACATGATTACTTGCAACATGATTTCTCCATGACCTCAAGAACAAAAGTAACTACTCACAAATAATAATCATGCTCAAGATCAGAGGGGTATTAAGTAGCATAATGGATCTGAACATATAATTTTCCACCAAATAAACCATATAGTAATCAACTACAAGATGCAATCAACACTACTAGTCACCCACAAGTACCAATCTATAGTTTCGGTGATAAGATTGAACATAAGAGAAGAACTAGGGTTTGCGAGGAGATGGTGTTGTTGAAGATGTTCATGGAGATTGCCCTCCCAAAGATGGGAGAGTTATTGGTCATGATGATGACGATGATTTCCCCCTCCAGGAGGGAAGTTCCCCCAGCGGAATCGCTCCGCCGGAGGGCAAAAGTGCTCCTGCCCAAGTTCCGCCTCGAGGCGGCGGCGCTTCGTCCCGAAAGTCCTCCTCTTATTTTTTCTCTAGGTCAAAACCACGTATATACCAGAAGATGGGCATCCGAGGTGGGCCGAGGAGGCCACTGAAGGAAATATGCCCTAGAGGAAATAATAAAGTTATTATTTATTTCTTTATATCATGATAAATGTTTATTATTCATGCTAGAATTGTATTAACCAGAAACATAATACATGTGTGAATACATAGACAAACAGAGTGTCACTAGTATGCCTCTACTTGACTAGCTCGTTGATCAAAGATGGTTATGTTTCCTAACCATATACATGAGTTGTCATTTGATTAACGGGATCACATCATTAGGAGAATGATGTGATTGACTTGACCCATTCCGTTAGCTTAGCACACGATCGTTTAGTTTGTTGCTATTGCTTTCTTCATGAATTATACATGTTCCTATGACTATGAGATTATGCAACTCCCGTTTACCGGAGGAACACTTTGTGTGCCACCAAACGTCACAACGTAACTGGGTGATTGTAAAGGTGCTCTACAGGTGTCTCCGAAGTTAATTGTTGGGTTGGCGTATTTCGAGATTAGGATTTGTCACTCCTATTGTCTGAGAGGTATCTCTGGGCCCACTCAGTAATGCACATCACTATAAGCCTTGCAAGCATTGCAACTAATGAGTTAGTTGCGGGATGATGTATTACAGAACGAGTAAAGAGACTTGCCGGTAACGAGATTGAACTAGGTATTGAGATACCGATGATCGAATCTTGGGCAAGTAACATACCGATGACAAAGGGAACAACGTATGTTGTTATGCGGTTAGACCGATAAAGATCTTCGTAGAATATGTAGGAGCCAATATGAGCATCCAGGTTCCGCTATTGTTTATTGACCGGAGATGTGTCTTGGTCATGTCTACATAGTTCTCGAACCCGTAGGGTCCGCACGCTTAAAGTTCGATGACGGTTATATTATGAGTTTATGTGTTTTGATGTACCGAAGGAGTTCAGAGTCCCGGATGAGATCGGGGACATGACGAGGAGTCTCGAAATGGTCGAGACGTAAAGATCGATAAATTGGACGACTATATTCGGACATCAGAAAGGTTCCGAGTGATCCGGGTATTTTCGGGAGTACCGGGGAGTTACGGGAATTCGTATTGGGCCTTAATGGGCCATACGGGAAAGGAGAGAAAGGCCTCAAAGGGTGGCCGCACCCGTCCCCATGGGCTGGTCCGAATTGGACTGGGGAGGGGGGCGCCCCCTTCCTTACTTCTCCTTTTCCCTTCCCTTTCCTTCCCTCCTACTCCTAATACTGGGAAGGGCTCCTAGTTCTACTAGGAAAGGGGGAATCCTACTCCCGGTGGAAGTAGGACTCCCCTAGGGCGCGCCATAGAGAGGGCCGGCCCTCCCCCTCCTCCACTCCTTTATATACGGGGGCAGGGGCACCCCAAAGAGACAACAATTGATCTCTTGATCTCTTAGCCGTGTGCGGTGCCCCCCTACACCATAATCTATCTCGATCATATCATAGCGGTGCTTAGGTGAGGCCCTACGTCGGTAGAACATCATCGTCGTCACCACGCTGTCGTGCTGACGAAACTCTCCCTCAACACTCGGCTGGATCGGAGTTCGAGGGACGTCATCGAGTTGAACGTGTGCAGAACTCGAAGGTGTCGTGCCTTCGATACTTGATCGGTCAGATCGTGAAGACATACGACTACATCAACCGCGTTGTACTAACGCTTCCGCTTTCGGTCTACGAGGGTACGTGGACAACACTCTCCCCTCTCGTTGCTATGCATCACGATGATCTTCCATGTGCGTAGGAAATTTTTGAAATTACTACGTTCCCCAACAGTGGCATCCGAGCTAGGTTTTATGCATTGATGTAATATGCACGAGTAGAACACAAGTGAGTTGTGGGCGATATAAGTCATACTGCTTACTAGAATGTCACACTTTGGTTCGGCGGTATTGTTGGATGAAGCTGCCCAGACCGACATTACGCGTACGCTTACGCGAGACTGGTTTACCGCCGTGCTATGCGCACAGGTGACTAGCGGGTGTCAGTTTCTCCAACTTTAGTTGGACCGAGTGTGGCTACGCCTGGTCCTTGAGAAGGGTAAAACAACACCAACTTGCCAAACTATCGTTGTGGTTTTGATGCGTAGGTAAGAACGGTTCTTGCTAAGCCCATAGCAGCCACGTAAAACTTGCAACAACAAAGTAGAGGACGTCTAACTTGTTTTTGCAGGGCATGTTGTGATGTGATATGGTCAAGACGTGATGAGGTATAAGTTGTTGTATAAGATGATCATGTTTTGTTGAAGTTATCGACAACTGGCAGAAGCCTTATGGTTGTCTCTTTATTGCATAAGATGCAAGCACCAAATAATTGCCTTACTTTATCGCTATGCGATAGCAATAGTTGCAAGAGCAATAGTTGGCAAGACGACCATGTGACGACACATTGATATAGATCAAGATGATGGAGATCATGGTGTCATGCCGGTGACGATGGAGATCATGACAATACTTTGGGGATGGAGATCAAAGGCGCAAGATGATCATGGCCATATCATGTCACATATTATGATTGCATATGATGTTTATCTTTTATGCATCTTATTTTGCTTAGTTCGACGGTAGCTTTATAAGATGATCCCTTACTAAAATTTCAAGGTATAAGTGTTCTCCCTGAGTATGCACCGTTGCCAAAGTTCGTCGTGCTCAGACACCACGTGATGATCGGGTGTGATAAGCTCTACGCCCATCAACAACGGGTGCAAGCCAGTTTTGCACACGCAGAATACTCAGGTTAAACTTGACGAGCCTGGCATATGCAGATATGGCCTCGGAACACTGAGACCGAAAGGTCGAGCGTGAATCATATAGTAGATATGATCAACATAGTGATGTTCACCATTGAAAACTACTCCATTTCACGTGATGATCGGTTATGATTTAGTTGATTTGGATCACATGATCACTTAGAAGATTAGAGGGATGTCTTTCTAAGTGGGAGTTCTTAAGTAATATGATTAATTGAACTTAAATTTATCAGGAACTTAGTCCTGGTAGTATTAGCATATCTATGTTGTAGATCAGTAGCTCGCGTTTAGCTCGCCTGTTTTATTTTTGATATGTTCCTAGAGAAAATTAAGTTGAAAGATGTTAGTAGCAATGATGCAGATTGGATCCGTGATCTGAGGATTATCCTCATTGCTGCACAGAAGAATTATGTCCTTAATGCACTGCTAGGTGATAGACCTATTGCAGGAGCAGATGCAAACGTTATGAACGTTTGGCTAGCTCAATATGATGACTACTTGATAGTTTAGTGCACCATGCTTAACGGCTTAGAATTGGGGTTTCAGAGACGTTTTGAACGCCATGGAGCATATAAGATGTTCCAAGAATTGAAATTGGTATTTCATACTCATGCCCGTGTTGAGAGGTATGAGACCTCTGACAGTACTTTGCCTACAAGATGGAGGAGAATAGCTCAACCAGTGAGCATGTGCTCAGATTTTCTGAGTACTACAATTGCTTGAATCACGTGGGAGTTAATCTTCCAGATAAGAGAGTAATTGACAAAGTTCTCTAGTCACTATCACCAAGTTACTAGAACTTAGTGATGAACTATAATATGCAAGGGATGACAAAAGTAATTCCCAAGCTCTTCGTGATGCTGAAATCGACGAAGGTAGAAATCAAGAAAAGCATCAAGTGTTGATGGTTGACAAAGATCAGTAGTTTCAAGAAGGGCAAAGGGAAGAAAGGGAACGTCAAGAAGAACGGCAGGCAAGTTGCTGCTCAAGTGAAGAAGCCGAAGTCTGGACCTAAGCCTGAGACTGAGTGCTTCTACTTCAAAGGGACTGGTCACTAGAAGCGGAACTACCCCAAGTACTTGGCGGATAAGAAGGATGGCAAGGTGAACAAAGGCATATTGGATATACATGTTATTGATGTGTACTTTACTAGTGTTTATAGCAACCCCTCGGTATTTGATACTAGTTCAGTTTCTAAGAGTAGTAACTCTAAACGGGAGTTGCAAAATGAACAGAGACTAGTTAACGGTGAAGTGACGATGTGTGTTGGAAGTGGTTCTAAGATTGATATGATCATCATCTCACACTCCCTATACTTTCGGGATTAGTGTTAAACCTAAAATAAATGTTATTTAGTGTTTGCATTGAGCATGAATATGATTGGATCATGTTTATTGCAATACAGTTATTCATGTAAGTTAGAGAATAATTGTTGTTCTGTTTACATGAATAAAACCTTCTATGGTCATACACCAATGAAAATGGTTTGTTGGATCTCGATCATGGTGATACACATTTTTATAATATTGAAGCCAAAAGATGCAAAGTTAATAATGATAGTGCAACTTATTTGTGGCACTGCCGGTTAGGTCATATTGGTGTAAAGCGCATGAAGAAAATCCATGCTGATGGGCTTTTGGAATCACTTGATTATGAATCAGTTGATGCTTACGAACCATGCCTCATGGGCAAGATGACTACGACTCCGTTCTCCGGAACAATGCAGCAAGCAACAGATTTGATGGAAATCATGCATACTGATGTATGTGGTCCGATGAATATTGAAGCTTGCGACAGGTATCATTATTTTCTGATCTTCACAGATGATATGAGCATATATGAGTATATCTACTTGATGAAACACAAGTCTGAAACATTTGAAAAGTTCAAAGAATTTCAGAGTGAAGTGGAGAATCATCGTAACAAAATAAAAGTTTCTACGATATGATCGCAGAAGTAAAATATTTGAGTTACGAGTTTGGCCTTCAGTTAAAACAGTGTTAAATAGTTTCACTACTCACGCCACCCGGAACACCACAGTGTAATGGTGTGTCAGAATGTCGTAACCGTGCTTTATTAGATATGGTGCGATCTATGATGTCTCTTACCGATTACCACTATCGTTTTGGGGTTATGCATTAGAGACAGCAACATTCACTTTAAATAGGGCACCATCTAAATCCGTTGAGACGACACCGTATGAGCTGTGGTTTGGCGAGAAACCTAAGTTGTCGTTTCTTAAAGTTTGGGACTGCGATGCTTATGTGAAAAAGTTTCAGCATGATAAGCTCGAACCCAAATCGGAGAAGTAAATCTTCATAGGATACCCAAAACAATGTTGGGTACACCTTCTATCATAGATCTGAAGGCAGGATATTCATTGCTGAGAATGGATCCTTTCTAGAGAAAGAGTTTCTATCGAAAGAAGTGAGTGAGAGGAAAGTAGAACTTGATGAGGTAACTGTACCTGCTCCCTTATTGGAAAGTAGTTCATCACAGAAATCTGTTCCTGTGACTACTACACCAATTAGTGAGGAAGCTAATGATGATGATCATGTAACTTCAGATCAAGTTACTACCGAACCTCGTAGGTAAACCAGAGTGAGATCCGCACCAGCGTGGTACGGTAATCTTGTTCTAGAGGTCATGTTACTTGACCATGACGAACCTACGAACTATGAGGAAGCGATGATGAGCCCAGATTCCGCGAAATGGCTTGAGGCCATGAAATCTGAGATGAGATCCATGTACGAGAGCAAAGTATGGGCTTTGATTGACTTGCCCAATGATCGGCGAGCCATTGAGATTAAATGGATCTTCAAGAGGAAGACAGACGCTGATAGTAGTGTTACCATCTACAAAGCTAGAATTGTCGCAAAAAGGTTTTTGTCAAGTTCAAGATGTTGACTACGATGAGAGTTTCTCACTCGTATCTATGCTTAAGTCTGTCCGAATCATGTTAGCAATTGCCGATTTTTAGGATTATGAAATTTGGCAGATGGATGTCAAAACTGCATTCTTGAATGGATTTCTGGAAGAAGAGTTGTATATGATGCAACCGGAAGGTTTTGTCAGTCCTAAAGGTGCTAACAAAATATGCAAGCTCCAGCGATCCATCTATGGACTGGTGCAAGCATCTCGGAGTTGGAATATACGCTTTGATAAGTTGATCAAAGCATATAGTTTTATACAGACTTGCGGTGAAGCCTGTATTTACAAGAAAGTGAGTGGGAGCACTACATCATTTCTGATAAGTATATGTGAATGACATATTGTTGATTGGAGATAATGTAGAATTATTCTGCAAAGCATAAAGGAATGTTTGAAAGGAGTTTTTCAAAGAAAGACCTCGGTGAAGCTGCTTACATATTGAGCATCAAGATCTATAGAGATAGATCAAGATGCTTGATAAGTTTTTCAATGAGTACATACCTTGACAAGATTTTGAAGTAGTTCAAAATGGAACAGTCAAAGAAGGAGTTCTAGCATATGTTACAAGGTGTGAAGTTGAGTAAGACTCAAAACCCGACCACGGCAGAAGATAGAGACAGAATGAAAGTCATTCCCTATGCCTCAGCCATAGGTTCTATAAAGTATGCCATGCTGTGTACCAGATCTATTGTATACCCTACACTATGTTTAGCAAGGGAGTACAATAGTGATCTAGGAGTAGATCACTGGACAATGGTCAAAATTATCCTTAGTGGAATAAGGATATGTTTCTCGATTATGGAGGTGACAAAAAGGTTTGTCGTAAAGGGTTACGTCGATGAAAATTTTGACACAGATCCAGATGACTCTAAATCTCAATCTGGATACATATTGAAAGTGGAAGCAATTAGCTAGAGTAGCTCCATGCAGAGCATTGTTGACATAGAAATTTGCAAAATACTTACGGATCTGAATGTGGCAGACTTGTTGACTAAACTTCTCTCACAAGCAAAACATGATCACACCTTAGTACTCTTTGGGTGTTAATCACATAGCAATGTGAACTAGATTATTAACTCTAGTAAACCCTTTGGGTGTTGGTCACATGTCGATGTGAAATATGGGTGTTAATCACATGGTGATGTGAACTATTGGTATTAAATCACATGGCGATGTGAACTAGATTTTTGACTGTAGCGCAAGTGGGAGACTGAAGGAAATATGCCCTAGAGGCAATAATAAAGTTATTATTTATTTCCTTATATCATGATAAATGTTTATTATTCATGCTAGAATTGTATTAACCAGAAACATAATATATGTGTGAATACATAGACAAACAGAGTGTCACTAGTATGCCTCTACTTGACTAGCTCGTTGATCAAAGATGATTATGTTTCCTAACCATAGACATGAGATGTTGTTTGATTAACGGGATCACATCATTAGGAGAATGATGTGATTGACTTGACCCATTCCGTTAGCTTAGCACACGATCGTTTAGTTTGTTGCTATTGCTTTCTTCATGACTTATACATGTTCCTATGACTATGAGATTATGCAACTCCCGTTTACCGGAGGAACACTTTGTGTGCCACCAAACATCACAACGTAACTGGGTGATTATAAAGGTGCTCTACAGGTGTCTCCGAAGGTACTTGTTGGGTTGGCGTATTTCGAGATTAGGATTTGTCACTCCAATTGTCTGAGAGGTATCTTTGGGCCCACTCAGTAATGCACATCACTATAAGCCTTGCAAGCATTGGAACTAATGAGTTAGTTGCGGGATGATGTATTACAGAACGAGTAAAGAGACTTGCTGGTAACGAGATTAAACTAGGTATTGAGATACCGACGATCGAATCTCGGGCAAGTAACATACCGATGACAAAGGGAACAACGTATGTTGTTATGCGGTTAGACCAATAAAGATTTTCGTATAATATGTAGGAGCCAATATGAGCATCCAGGTTCCGCTATTGGTTTTTGACCGGAGATGTGTCTCGGTCATGTCTACATAGTTCTCGAACCGTAGGGTCCGCACGCTTAAAGTTCGATGACGGTTATATTATGAGTTTATGTGTTTTGATGTACCGAAGGAGTTCGGAGTCCCGGATGAGATCGGGGACATGACGAGGAGTCTCGAAATGGTCGAGACATAAAGATCAATAAATTGGACGACTATATTCGGACATCGGAAAGGTTCCGAGTGATTCGGGTATTTTTGGGAGTACCGGGGAGTTACGGGAATTCGTATTGAGCCTTAATGGGCCATACGGGAAAGGAGAGAAAGGCCTCAAAGGGTGGCCGCACCCCTCCCCATGGGCTGGTCCGAATTGGACTAGGGAGAGGGGTGCCCCCTTTCTTCCTTCTCCTTTTCCCATCCCTTTCCTTCCCTCCTACTCCTAATACTTGGAAGGGCTCCTAGTTCTACTAGAAAAGGGGGAATCCTACTCCCGGTGGAAGTAGAACTCCCCTAGGGCGCGCCATAGAGAGGGCCAGCCCTCCCCCTCCTCCACTCCTTTTTTATACGGGGGCAGGGGGAACCCCAAAGAGACAACAATTGATCTCTTGATCTCTTAGCCGTGTGCGGTGCCCCCCTACACCATAATCTATCTCGATCATATCGTAGCAGTGCTTAGGCGAAGCCCTGCGTCGGTAGAACATCATCATCGTCACCATGCCGTCGTGCTGACAAAACTCTCCCTCAACACTCGGCTAGATCGGAGTTCGAGGGACGTCATCGAGTTGAACGTGTGCAGAACTCGGAGGTGCCGTGCGTTTGGTACTTGATCGGTCGGATCGTGAAGACGTACGACTACATCAACCGCGTTGTACTAATGCTTCCGCTTTCGGTCTACGAGGGTATGTGGACAACACTCTCCCCTCTCGTTGCTATGCATCACCATGATCTTGCATGTGCGTAGGAAATTTTTGAAATTACTACGTTCCCCAACAGCCACAACCCACTAGGGCGCGCCTTTGGGGCTTGGCGCACCCAAGTGGGTTTTGCCCACCTGGTGGCCCCCCTCTGGTGTTTATTGGCTCCGGTATTTCTCAAATAATCCATAAAAAATCTCCGTAAAGTTTCGGCTCATTTGGAGTTGTGTAGAATAGGTGGCCTGACGTAGCTTTTCCATGTCCAGATTTCCAGCTACCGGAATTCTCCCTATTGGTGTGTTCCTTGCAAATTATGAGAGAAAAGGCATTAGAATTTACTCCAAAAAGCATTATTATGGATAAAAACATTATAAATAACAGTAAGAAAACATGATGCAAAATGGGTGTATCAACTTCCTCAAGCTTAGACCTCGCTTGTCCTCAAGCAAAAATCGAAATCGAAAAACATGTCCACATGCTTTGTGAGAGAGGTGTCGATAGAAACAAAATATGGACATAGAAGCATCATGTTGATTATTATAACAGCAAAAAAATTAAACATAGGACTTTTAGCATATACTTATCATGAATAAGTAATAGTTCATCACACAATGGAAGTATAAAGCAAAAACTCTATTTGAAACCAACAAACTATGTTCTCAGTCAACTTTGCAACTACAACTCATCATCTTTTCAGGAAGGGTCACATGTCGGAGCCTTTAGGCAAGTCATCATATAGTCTTTTATGATTGCTAACACTCACCTCGTACCCATGAGCAAAACGCTTCAACCGGACACATAGAAAGATAGGGGCTTATAGTTTCGCCTCCCAACATGCTCACCTCAAGTGTGATGTAAACAATAATAACTCATGCTATCACTACTAGGGAAAATGCTAGCAGCAGCGCGGGTTTTAGGTGTATCAGTAGCGCGGGGACGGTGCTACTAATAAGGCGCTACAGCTAACACGTAGCAGTAGCGCGTGCTCACCAGCGCTACTACTACACAAGTGTAGTAGCAACGCGCTTAATGGAAGCTCGCTACTGCTAATAGCTATAGTGCGCTTCTCCTGTCCGCGCTACTGCTACTACCGCGCTGCTGCTAACTTTTGTCCACTCGCTACTGCTAATTTTAGTAGTCTTTTGTTTTTTTTCAGCATATTTGTTTTGTATTTGAACATGCTTTATAGAATAATCTTTAGCACATACAAATGTCATCATGATACACATACAAATGCCTGCGAGACCACAAATGTAATCATATCATATACATACAAATAGTCTCATCATAATCATCATCCAACACAAAGTGGTATCTTGTCATCATCTCGAAAATAGCGATACATGCAAGTTTCGAATACTTGCAACTACAACGTCATCCATCTAAACAAAGGTATACGCAAGAAAAGCTATGAGTGAGAGCGGAACCATGCAGTACATGAGGTGGCGGTTACGAGTCCTCTCTCGCGCTAGCGTGAACCTCAAGTAACTAGCTTCTCCTTCTTTTCTGCTTTTGAAGCCTTTATGGCTGGCGCCCGAGAACCCATTCACTTGCGCCTGATGTCGTGGTTCTAACTCTGACAGTGATGTAGGGGGGTATGTATGGAGAGGCTAGATCTAAGCTATGGAGGAGTTGTAAGCACACGAGGATTACGAGTTCAGGCCCTTCTCGGAGGAAGTAACAGCCCTACGTCTCGGTGCCCAGAGGCGGTCGACTGAATTATGTGTGTGTGAATAACAGGGGTGCGAACCCTTGATACTGAGGAGGAGGGTGGCTTATATAGAGTTCGCCAGGCCCCTCTAGCCCTCAGTAATGCAGGGTTTAAAGTACATTAAGACTGGGGGTTACTGGTAACGCCCCTAATAAAGTGCTATGATGACCATAAAAGCTACTTAATGACCGACCATTTGCGTGCAGGGTGACTTTAGATCTCCTGGCAGTCGAGTGGTTGGATCTTGGTCGAGTGATTGCTTCATGGTCGAGTGTCTTGAGTCCGTCGAGTGGGATACCTCCAAGTCGATTGAAAGGTGACTTCTTCTAGGGATGTCCTTGGGTAGGGTACTTAGGTCAGGTCCATGCCCCTACCCTAGCTACATAGCTTCATCATTAGCCCCCGAATGGATCGAGGTTCGAGTGGGGAAGGAGTTGGGGATCTTTCCGACTGGTTCTTCATGTTATATGAATGTCTTGTTTTGGATCAATTGTCACGGATAACGTCGTCAACTTCTTTCAGTCGCCTTGATCCATTCTTGGCCTCTTGTCGAGTGAATTTCTTTACTTGTGAAGTCCCGAGTGACGGTGTGAAAGGGATCTTCTGTTTGACGAGTTGTTCTACGGCCCGCGGATTTTGCGGGATTTGAATTTCGGGAAGCACGCGGGACAGGGGTGGCCGCAGTAATCGGATGGGATAGGATGGAAGCTCCTCGATCCCCGCGCCACCTTTTTCGCCACGTACCGCGCGCGCGCCTGTTGCAGGATTTGATGGGATTGCCTGGGCCTACCAGTGAGCCACTCGGAAGCGACCTCTTATAAGCTGCCGGCTCGGGACCCCCGAATAGTGCGCCTTCACTTTTCCCACTTCCTTCACAAGATCCTCCACCACCTCCGCTCTCACCTTGGTGCCGTAGGTCTGTTCGAGCTTCGCCGGCGATGATGGTGAAGGAGAAGACGTCGGCTCTGGAACGCGCGAAGAAGGCGGCAGTGCAGGGGAATGGGAAGAAGTCCGCTTGGGGCGGATCTTCCTCGAGGACTGCTCTGCCCAAGGATTGGATCCAGGGCGACTGGATGCCATCGGTGATTCGGCAGGATGATCTTGATGATCTGGTCGAGGGGGGATTCATTCCCCACGAATCTGCGCGCCTCCCGGGGAAAGAAGTCGAACCCCAGCCTCTTGATGGTGAGTGCGTCCTCCTCACCACCCATATGGATCGTGGATTCTCTTTGCCTCCTCATCCTTTTTTCTGGAGCTTCTTGAACTTCTTCGGAGCGCAGCTCCATCACTTTACTCCCAATTCTATTGTGTATCTTGTTGCTTTCGTTTCCTTGTGTGAAAACTTCTTGGGTTGCCGCCCCCATTGGGGACTCTTCAAGCACATCTTCACTTGCCGCTCTCAGTCGGTCAAGAAGGCCAAGTCGAGTGACGAACGGACGCAGGTGATCCAGCTATGCGGGGGCCTGGCGATCCAGATGAGGGGAAAAAGTTCCTTTCCATATATCACTTTTCCTGAGTCAGTCTGTGGGTGGCAGTCGACTTGGTTTTACTGTAAAGACCAGGTGACCCGAGGACAGTCGACTGGGCTTCCCCCTTTTTCTCTGAATCGAGCACAAAAACCTTCCTCTCTAAAAGTGACGCTGGAGGAAAAGGCGCAAGTCAAGGTGCTGGTCGGTCGAGTGGTTCAGCTTGTCCACGAGGGTGTGACTGGCATGGACTTGTTGGAAGTCTTCCTTCGGAGGCACATCCAACCGCTTCAGGCTCGTGACCACCCGATGTGGCTGTACTCGGGTCTCGAAGACACCACTCGGATTCACCCAGAGGAGGTCACTGACGAGATGTTGGAAGGGTGGCTGTCGAGTCTCACAGGGAACAAGGACAACCCCTGAGGAGCCAGGAGGATTCCTCCACTCGACTAAACATACGAAGTGGACAAGGTCTGACCTTGCGTTTCCGACTGTGATCTTGCTTTCTTTATTTGTTCTGTTTAGATCAGTCGATTGACTTTTGTCTTGTTTGTTGTCCTCTAGGCCACTACTGAGATGTACTCGACATCCAATGGAGCACAGGAGCAGGCCGAGGAAGGAGAGGCAAGCGGAGGCGAAAGTGGAGACGAGAGAGAAGAGTGGGAATCTGACGGCGAAGGAGAGGGGGATGATGATGACGACTCCAGTGAAGAGGAGGAGGAAGAAGTCAAACCTCCCTGCTTGGAACGGCGATCCAAGCTTACACACGACCCTGCGCGAGAACGTGGTAAGGCGACTGTCCCTGTTGGGCAGTCGTCGAAGCGCCCTCGGACCTCATCTCCAGCGCCGACAGAAAAAGCTCCCAAGCACCCATGCGCGACGCCGTCCAAGCCGCCCAAGGCTCTGCCCAAGATGAAGATGACTGTCCCCACCATTTCTGGGTAATAGTAGAATTTGTTTTCCTTTATCAAACGTGACGGACTCTTGGTCGACTCATTGAATAAGCTGACTGACTTTCGAAATTTTCAGTGCTGCCACCTCGGAGATCTCCGCCAAGGACGATGATCAAGAGATGGAAGACGCTGTTACCTCCAATCCCGGTACGATTACTGATGCTCTGCTTTTATTCGACTGACGATTTCTTATAATTCCGGTCGATTAAATTTTTCTTGTAGCTCCTCCTCATGTCATTAACCTCCCTGATGATGACGACGAAGTGCCGCTGAGGGCGCGAAGGAACAGGAGGGCGCCGGCTGGCAAGACCCCACAAACTACTCCGGTGCCTGAGGCCGCAGTCCGGGAGGGTGGCGATACCACTCGGGCTTCTGTGACCTTCGCTGAACCTCTGACGAGTGTCCGGCCTTTGACGTCGACTTCAAATCCGCCTTCACTTTTTTCCACACACCACGTCCCTGAGGACCAAGTGGGTGCCGCTAAAGAGGCTATACGCTAGGCGGGGATCATGATGGAGCAAGTGAAGGTGGTTCGGGAAGCCAGCCAAGCAGCTTATGACGCGAGTTCAGCTCTTCAGAGCAACGTCCAGGTCAGTCGATTCACCGCTTGTTCTGTTAGGATATGCTATCTGAAGAATCTCTTTTCCGAAGATCTTTATATCTGTACACCCACTTGGTGTGTCTATTAATCTTTTTGACGAGTGGGGGCACGCTAAGTGCACCCACTGGGTGTAGTCCCCGAGACTACGGCGGACTGTTGGCAGTCGACTGTAGTCTTTATATTGTGTTGCTTTAGGTGAACTTCTTCACTCGGTCTGGTCAGGCCATGTCGAATGGAACTATACACGGTCGACTACGGGCAGTCGATTTTTTTTGGTCGAACCAGTGGGGGCATGCTGAGTGCACCCACTGGGTGTAGTCCCCGAGACTACTGTCGAATGTTTTTGATTCGGCTGTAGTCTTAGAAACGCCATCATTATCTCTTGGTTACTCGAAAGCAACTTATCTTGGATGTCTGTCGACTGATTTTTTGCAGAAATCCTGCGAACTTGTGGCTCGCTACACTGAGTTGGAGAACAAACAGATCCAGCTGAACCATGACTTGAATCTTGCTCAGGAGAACTTGCAGAAGGCGACGGACGAAGCAAAAGGTATGGCTGGTGAGCTTTTGTCGACTGTCCTTCCTTTCTGGCCGTCCTCGATGTTGATCTCACTTGCTGTTTCGTAGACAAAATGGAGGAGGCTCTGAAGAAGAAGGATCAAGACCTTGGCGAAGCGCAGAAGGAGGCCCTGAACAAAACGAAGCTTGCTGAAGAAAACTGGCTTCAGTTGGTACTCTTGAAAAGGAAAACTCCAGGCTGAAAACTGCTCTCGATGCGGCTAATCGAGAGGTCAGCCGTCTAAAGAATGGCAATATAGCTCTGAATGACAAGGCAAGTGAACTGGCGGGGAAGAGGAATGATCTGGAGGCTTATCTCGGTGGACTCGCCAAGAAGCTGTTCGTCATGCTCGAGGGTAATTACTCCGGCCCGACTAACTTCCAGTTACCAAACCTGCGTAGAGCCACTGACTTATCCTTGAATTGTGTTTACAGAATTCTGCCAGAACTTCGAAGAGGAGACCAGTCGAGTGGAGACAGACTTGGACAGCATCAATTCTCCAGTGAAGGACGAGGCTGCTATGAACGTGCTCCGACAGGAATCTCGTGTTGCCGACGTTGTTGACTATCTTGCTCGATTGAAGGTTGCGATGTCGCGGATCGACATGTCGCTCTGGACTAGGACGACGCTTCAGAATGACCTCGAGTCCCTGATGACTCGACTGAATGAAGTCCCAGGTCGAGTGGCGGAATGGAAGAAATCTTCTGCTAGATGTGGCGCTGACGTTGCTCTGTCTCTGGTCCGCGTCCACTGCAAGGAGGCGCGAGAAGAAAAGTTGGCCGCCATCCAAGTTGCCAATACCAGGAAGCACAACTTTCAAGACTTCATGGAGACTTTCATTGTTGCTGCCACTCGCATTTCAGACGGGATCGACTTGGACGAGTTCGTCGCCCCTTCCAGTCCTCCGACTGAGGAATAAAAGCTTTTATGCTTCACTTTAAATTGCCTCGGAATGCCGAGTGGATTTTGTAACCGTTAAACTCTGTCGAGCTGGAGGCTCGAGTACTTTGATCTGCGGTCTAGGACCTTTGGATCTTATCTGAACTTGATTTATCGTTGAATATCTTCATGAATTATCTGTCGAGTGGAACTTGTTCTTCACTCGAAATAACTTTGTATTTGTGGTGCAGCTCCGAAGGAGAAGGTAGCAGTCGATTTGCACCTCGTCGTCCTTGCGGATTGGGATGTGTTCCGTACTTAGGCGAGCACTGGGCTGCAGCTAAGCCTCCGAGTGGAAGGTCTGCTCTCCACTCGGTAGGATTTTAAAAACTTAGGCGAGTACTGGACTACAGCTAAGCCCCCGAGTGGGAGGTCTGCTCTCCACTCGGTAGGATTTTTTCAAACATAGGCGAGTACTGGACTGAAGCTAAGCCCCCGAGTGGAAGGTCTGCTCTCCACTCGGTAGGATTTTAAAAACTTAGGCGAGTACTGGACTGCAGCTAAGCCCCCGAGTGGGAGGTCTGCTCTCGACTCGGTAGGATTTTTTCAAACTTA
>NC_041386.1:335002081-335014123 GCF_002162155.2 Triticum dicoccoides
TAGGATTTTTAAACACTTAGGCGAGCACTAGGCTGCAGCTAAGCCTCCGAGTGGGAGTCTGGCTCACCACTCGGTAGGATTTTTAAACACTTAGGTGAGCACTGGGCTGCAGCTAAGCCTCTGAGTGGGAGGTTTGCTCTCCACTCGGTAGGATTTTTAAACACTTAGGCGAGCACTGGGCTGCAGCTAAGCCTCCGAGTGGGAGTCTGGCTCACCACTCGGTAGGATTTTTAAACACTTAGGCGAGCACTGGGCTGCAGCTAAGCCTCCGAGTGGGAGTCTTGCTCGCCACTCGGTAGGATTTTTAAACACTTAGGCGAGCACTGGGCTGCAGCTAAGCCTCCGAGTGGGAGTCTGGCTCACCACTCGGTAGGATTTTTTTTTACAAACTTAGGCGAAACGGATTCGCAGCTAAGCCACCCACTGGGGGATTTCACACGCAAACAAAAGCGACAACAATTATAGGAAAATTTGTAACACTCTTCTCTTTGATAAATAGACTACAGAAGTTTTTCTTATTACATCTCATCCGAGTGAGAATTCAAGTGTAAAAGGGGCGGAGTAGTTCTGCATTCCAAGCTCGTGGCTCATCGTTCTGGCGATCGACATTGTAAAGGTGATACGCTCCATTGTGGAGGACTCTGGTGACGATGAAGGGACCTTCCCAAGTAGGAGCGAGCTTGTGTGGTTTCTGTTGATCCACTCGGAGGACCAAATCTCCTTCTTGGAAGGCTCGACTCTTCACATTTCTGGCATGGAATCGACGCAAGTCTTGCTGATAAATGGTCGATCGGATCATAGCCATTTCTCTTTCTTCTTCCAGGAGTTTGACTGCATCTTGCCGGGCTTGTTCTGCTTCATCTTCGGTATAAAGCTCGACTCGGGGTGCATTGTGAAGTAGATCACTCGGCAGGACTGCTTCCGCTCCGTAAACCAGAAAGAACGGAGTTCTTCCAGTCGACCGATTCGGGGTGGTCCTCAATCCCCACAGAACTGAGGGAAGCTCGTCGGCCCAAGCGCCTGCTGTGTGCTTGAGATCACGCATCAGCCGAGGCTTTTGTCCTTTGAGAATCAGACCATTTGCCCTTTCTGCTTGTCCATTCGACTTGGGGTGGGCGACCGATGCTTAGTCGACTCGTGTGCCTTGAGAGGCGCAAAAAGCTCTGAACTTGTCTGAATCAAAGTTTGACCCATTGTCGGTGATGCTGCTATGCAGGACTCCATATCTGAATGTTAACTCTCTGACGAAACTGATAGCAGTGCAAGCATCAAGATTCTTGATTGGCTTAGCTTCAATCCATTTGGTAAACTTGTCGACTGCCACAAGCACATGTGTGAAACCGCTCCTGCCTATTCTCAGTGGGCCAACCATGTCTCGTCCCCAAACAGCGAAGGGCCAGACGAGTGGAATGGTCTTCAGGGCTGATGCAGGCTTGTGCGACATGTTGGAGTAGAACTGGCACCCTTCACACTTGTCGACTATCTCTTTTGCCATTTCATTCGCTCTTGGCCAGTAAAATCTTGCTTGGTATGCTTTAGCCACAATGGTTCGAGAGGACGCATGATGACCACAGGTCCCCGAGTGGATATCATCAAGGATTATCTGACCTTCTTCTGGTGTTATACACTTCTGACCGACTCCAGTCGTGCTTTCTCTATACAACTGTCCCTTTATGACTGTAAAGGCCTTGGATCGACGGACGATCTGTCGAGCCTCTTCTTCGTCCTCCGGGAGTTCCTTTCTCAGGATATACGCGATGTACGGTATCGTCCAGTCGGGGGTGATTGCCAAAACTTCCATGATTAGGTCGACCACTGCCGGAATTTCAACTTCAGTCGGATCTGTGGCACTCTTTGGCTGCGGGGCTTCATCTGTAAAAGGATCTTCTTGGACTGATGGCGAGTGGATGTGTTCCAAAAACACATTGCTGGGGATGGCTTCTCTCTTGGAGCCTATCTTTGCCAAATCATCAGCCGCTTGATTTTTCAGTCGGGGGATGTGATGAAGCTCTAACCCCTCGAATTTCTTCTCTAACTTTCTCACTGCGTTGCAATAACCGGTCATAGCTGGACTTCTGACGTCCCACTCTTTCATCACCTGATTAACCACCAAATCTGAGTCTCCATAGACCATGAGGCGACGGACGCCGAGTGAAATGGCCATGCGCAACCCATACAAAAGTGCTTCATATTCTGCTTCGTTATTGGAGGAATCGAAGTGAATCTGGAGAACATATCTGAGCTTATCTCCTCGGGGGGAAACCAATACTACCCCTGCACAGGAACCATTCAGCATCTTAGATCCATTGAAGAACATGGTCTAGTGCTCCGAGTGACTTGAGTCAGAAGTTGCTGTTCGATCCACTCGGCGACGAAATCTGCAATTGCTTGGGACTTGATAGCTTTCTTTGCCTCAAACATGATATCTAGGGGAAGAAGTTCAATCGCCCATTTGGCCACTCGACCAGTTGCATCTCTGTTGTGCAAAATCTCTGATAGTGGAGCGTCGCTAACGACTGTAATGGAATGATCAGAGAAGTAATGTGCAACCTTCTTAGTGGTCATATAAATCCCATATACAAGCTTCTGGTAATGAGGATATCTTTGCTTTGAAGGAGTCAAAACTTCAGAAACATAATATACTGGGCGCTGAACTTTGAAGGCCTTTATTTCTTCTTCCCGCTCGACCGTAAGTACTGTACTGACAACTTGTCCTGTGGCTACAATGTAAATCAGCAAAGGCTCCTTGCTAATTGGGGCAGCAAGCACCGGCTGGGTGGAGAGCAGAGCTTTGAGCTCTGTAAACGCTGCATCAGCTTCTGGAGTCCACTCGAACTTGTAGGACTTCTTCATCAGTCGGTAAAGAGGCAATGCCTTTTCAAAGAGGCGAGAGATGAATCGACTTAAAGCGGCCAAGCATCCTGTAAGCTTCTGGACGTCATGCACACACACAGGACGTTTCATCCGGAGTATAGTACCAATTTTTTCAGGATTGGCATCGATTCCCCGTTCGGAAACGAGAAAACCGAGTAACTTCCCACCTGGAACTCCGAATGTGCACTTTGACGGATTGAGCTTGATGTCATACCTCCTGAGGTTGGCAAAGGTTTCAGCAAGGTCAGTCAGCAGGTCGGAACCCTTCTGTGACTTGACCACAATATCATCCATGCATGCCTCCACATTCCGACTGATTTGAGTGAGCAAACACTTCTGAATCATCCTCATGAACGTGGCTCCGCATTCTTGAGGCCGAACGGCATGGTGACACAGCAGAAGCACCCGAATGGAGTGATGAAAGCTGTTTTGATCTCGTCGGGCCCGTACAGACGGATCTGATGGTACCCGGAATAGGTGTCTAGAAAAGACAAACACTCACATCCCGCAGTCGAGTCGACTATCTAGTCGATGCGGGGGAGAGGAAAATGATCTTCCGGGCAGGCCCGATTGATATGCTTGAAATCAATGCACATGCGAAGTGACTTGTACTTCTTGGGGACCATGACAACATTGGCGAGCCACTCGGAGTGGTAAATTTCTCGGATGAACTCCGCTGCTAAGAGCCGAATCACCTCCTCGCCAATGGCCTTCCTCTTCTGGACGGTGGACCGTCGAAGATGTTCTTTCACAGGTTTAAATTTTGGGTCGACTCGTAGACGGTGCTCAGCCAGCCCCCTGGGAACTCCAGGCATGTCAGCAGGCTTCCATGCGAAGATGTCCCAGTTCTCACGGAGGAACTGGATGAGCGCTTCTTCCTATTTGGAGTCGACCGTCGTTGAGATGTGAGTCGGAGCAGCGTTTGGATCGGTCGGGTGAATGTGAACTGCCTTCGTTTCACCGGACGACTAAAAAGCTGATTCTGAAGCAGGCTTCTTAGCTCGTAGCAACTCACTCGGATCTGCAGTCTTCTGATACTCTTGCAGCTCGACCACCGCCATCTGAGCGTCAGCAATCTTTGAGCCTTTGTAAAAACACTCTTCTGCTTTCTTCCGATTGCCTGTAACAGTGATCACACCTTTGGGACCAGGCATCTTCAATTTGAGATACACATAACATGGTCGAGCCATGAAGCGTGCATAAGCTGGCCTGCCCAAAATAGCGTGATAAGCACTTTGGAAATCCACAACTTCGAAAGTCAACTTTTCCTTGCGGTAATTCTTGGAATCACCGAAAACCACATCCAGAGCAATTTGGCCGAGTGACTCGGCTTTCTTCCCAGGAATGACTCCATGGAAACTCATGTTACTGGTACTGAGCCTGGACATCGGAATGCCCATCCCCTTCAATGTTTCTGCATACAGTATGTTCAAACCGCTGCCTCCATCCATCAGGACTTTGGTCAGTCGAGTGCCTTCGACAACTGGGTCGACCACCAGAGCTTGCCTCCCAGGGGTGGCAATGTGCATAGGGTGATCAGACTGGTCAAATGTGATGGCAGTCTGGGACCACTTCAGATAATTGGGTGTTGCCGGAGCAACCATATTTACCTCACGGTTAATAACCTTCAGTCGACTTTTGCTCTCAACATCAGCAAAAATCATCAGGGTGGAATTGACCTGGGGGTACCCATCGTCACTATCTTCCTTGTCCTCAACTTTGTCCGACTCCTTTTCCTTATCTTTGGACTGCTTGCCCTGAAACTGCTGGATCAGAAGCCGACACTGTCGAGTGGTATGCTTTGGGTAAATGAGTTTACCCTCTTCATCTTTCTTGGTGTGGATGTGACACGGTAGATCGAAAACATCATTTCCATCTTGGTCTTTAACTTTCATGGGGTTCCAAGGTCCTTTGGTTTTGCCTTAAATTTTCCCTGGGTTACGGCCAGGGCCTCCCCAGGAGCGGCTGGCTCGGCTTTCCGCTTCAGTTTCCGACTGGAATTTCCTCCGGTTTCCTGGGCGACTGCTTTATGCTTGCCACTCCGGAGTCGATCCTCATCTTCACCATTAGCGTATTTGGTGGCAATCTCCATCATCCGATTCAAAGACATCTCTCCGGTTCGACCGAACTTCAGATTCAATTCTCTGTACTTAACGCCTTCTTTAAAGGCACAAACTGCTTGATGATCTGGTACATTTTCTACTGTGTGATGCAATGTGATCCACCTATGGATGTAATCCCTCAGAGTTTCATTCGGTTTCTGCACGCACGACCGCAATTCCGTAAGGCCTGCAGGTCATTTGCATGTTCCTTCAAATGTGGTGACAAACACTCGGGAGAGATCCTCCCAAGTGTAAATGCTGTTGGGTGCTAACTGATTCAGCCATGCTCTGGCCGAGCCTTCTAACATGAGAGGCAAGTGCTTCATGGCTACCTCATCATTCCCACCGCCAATCTGGACAGCCACGCGGTAATCTTCGAGCCAAGTATCGGGCTTGGACTCACCGGTGAACTTACTAACTCCAGTCGCCAACCTGAAGTTGGGAGGAATTACAGCGGCTCTGATGGCTCGACTGAAACACTCCGGCCCTGAAACATATACTCTCCTACTGGTAGGCACATCTCTATCATGGCCTTCTCGGTGAGCTCTATTCCTATCGACCAAACCTTGAACGAGAATGGATCTCGCATCAAAGCCTGGTTCCCTGGGGTCGACTGGAATTCTTCGCCCAACACTATGAGGGTGTCTGTCATCCTGCTGTCGACGCACATATGATCCACTCCTCGAGGGAGGGGTTGGCACTCGACGTCGATCATCGCAATCGAATCGGTGATCCTACTGCTCATTCCTTCTGTACTGATCACGCCGGTCTCCATGTCCCTCACGACTCGGAGGCGATCTTGGGCTGTGAGCCGACTGGACTGTATCCGCTGCAACGGATCGACTGTGGATCCTACTCCGTGACTGAGAAACAGCGGAATTCTGGTCTCCCGCTGCCCGGAGCAACGCATTGATTTGCAACAAGCCTCTGCCAGCCTCTGACTGTGAGGGCTGAATCGACTCTGCTATACGGGCCGCAGCCGCAAAATTCTGAATCGGAGTACGATATACCTGCAGGGGCGGAAAGAGTTGACGTCGACTGGATTCTGGAGCCCGTTGACGCGCTCGCTCATCCAGTATTCGCTGGAGATTCTCCAGTCGAGTGCGCTCGGCCAAGTTAGCCAAGCGCGTGTCCTCCAAGGCTCGAGCCTCGGGGGTTTCTCCAATGATAGGAGTGTGGAGTGCATCCATGTTCCAGCGGCGAAGCTCCTCCCGCTGCAATGACGTGAGAGGCTCGGGGAGATACTCCTTGTGAGGACGCGACGGGTCGCCCCCATCCGCGCCTCCATCAGCGCGGAGGAAACCGGGAGGACTGCGTGGCCCATCGATCACCAGAACCTCTGCAGCTGGGTCACTGCTGTCGCATTCGGATGCGGTCTCTGCGGAGCCAGTCGAACAGGTCGTAGAGGGATTCGTCGGGCTTGATTGCCGCGACATGTGGGGTGACCGACTGGCGGGCCACCGCATGTCTCACCCACCTCTGAAGCCTCGACTGACCGGAGCGCTTGCGCCGGCGAGAAACAGGGCGGAGAGATGCTATAGGAGCCGACCGATATTGGGTCGACGACTGCCGGAGGAGGACACCACGGACGCATGCGCGAAAGTGCGTCGCCCCGCGGACGAGGAGCGCGTCGACGTCGAGTGGAGCCGCCTGAAGCCAAGCGGAGTCGTCGGCGATGAACGTGAGCGCGCCGAGACAGATCTCGCGGCCCTCCACCAAAGCTCCGCCCGAAACCATGATCAAAGAGATCGGAAAAAATCACAACTTCTCAAACTAGGCGCTATGACTCCTAGCCCCACGGTGGGCGCCAACTGTCGTGGTTCTAACTCTGACAGTGATGTAGGGGGGTATGTATGGAGAGGCTAGATCTTAGCTATGGAGGAGTTGCAAGCACACGAGGATTACGAGTTCAGGCCCTTCTCGGAGGAAGTAACAGCCCTACGTCTCGGTGCCCGGAGGCGGTCGACTGAATTATGTGTGTGTGAATAACAGGGGTGCGAACCCTTGATACTGAGGAGCGGGGTGGCTTATATAGAGTTCGCCAGGCCCCTGCAGCCCTCAGTAATGCAGGGTTTAAAGTACATTAAGACTGGGGGTTACTGGTAACGCCCCTAATAAAGTGCTATGATGACCATAAAAGCTACTTAATGACTGACCTTTTGCGTGCAGGGTGACATTAGATCTCCTGGCAGTCGAGTGGTTGGATCTTGGTCGAGTGATTGCTTCGTGGTCGAGTGTTTTGAGTCCATCGAGTGGGATACCTCCAAGTCGATTGAAAGGTGACTTCTTCTAGGGATTTCCTTGGGTAGGGGACTTAGGACAGGTCCATGCCCCTACCCTAGGTACATAGCTTCATCACTTGACCCTCATGCCACTCGTTGTACATCCCTGGAACCTTCCCTTTGTACATGACATAGCACTTCCATCTCGCCATCAAGAAACTAGGTGCATGTTAGAGATGCATGTTCATGAAGAGGATGTACAATCATATATATGCGACAAAATATACTAGAGAAACACCGAAAAATAAAGGGTTAGCAACTAGATGCAACATACAGTACGCAAATTAATTAACTAGAGGTACGGAGGTCATCGTACGCAAACTAACAAAGTGGCGTTACGCAAGTTCGGGAGGTACCGTGGACATCACAAAGTTTCATCGCTACAAAAAGTATACAAGTTCAACCGACACATATCATCATCATCGGCATCATAAATCACTAGAAGTTCCATCCTTACATATCATCGAGGATGGACCCTAGCTTCTTGAATGACGTGAGATCTAGATGTTGCATGCCTATGCGAGTTCGGACGTCAGCTCGCGATATAGGGCCATGGTGGAACATCCCCTTCTCATCGACGACTTCTTTCATGATGATCGTCACAATGTCGCTTTGGATGCGAAAGAAGTCATCTCTAAGTTTATAATCCGCTTCTCCATGAGATTCTAGCCACTTGTGGATATGATCATCATTTCTGCTTCTCATACGAAGCTTTTGGTGATCCGTGTTGAACTGAATCATGAGATGGACGATGTAGAATCCATCCTTCTTGCTTGGTTTTGGGACATGGATGCAGGAGAAGTTAGTTTTATGCGTGGAACCCATCTTCTTGTTCCTTTGTTTCCTGATCTGCATGTGGCCACCTCTAATGCTGAAACCTTGGAGAGCATCATCTAGAATATTCATTATGTGGGTGTAGTCTTTTTTCTTGTAGTCTCTGGAAGGGTCAAAAATACACGGCGTGGGAGACTTGCGGGTAAAGAACGATAAGGACGGTGCGCCCATTGCTGCGGGGAAAAGACACCTCAAATTATTCCTCATATGAGAGAGAAGGAATGATTGAAATGTACAAAAGGGTTGTCCGGAACTGACTTACTTTGGATGATAAGGCACGAGGACAATTTCCCGGTCCTTATTCTGTACCATGAAGTTTTGGAGGTACTCCCTAGCAGTTTCATGCTCAAAGTCGCCGAGACTCAAGAAAGACTCGTGCATGTAGTACCGATCCGCCACACAGATTTGCGAGACTTCTTCACTCTTCATGACGGAGCTCATATGTAGTGCAAAAAGGCGGACGATTGTAAAATCGAGCCGTCTTGTCAGAAACGTCTCAAAGATATGGTCAAACCGCAGGAAGAACACCTCCGCGGGCCGTGTGTCAATGTAGCACTTCCCCTCAGGCACATGAGCTGCGTATGACGGATATCCTGGATCCTTTGAGGCTAGTAGGCTTTTCTCAGTCGACAGCACATGGTCGTGCAGTCTCCTGAGATCCCCTGATAGTGCCTCTAGCGGTTTCAGCGGTAGCATCGGCTTGCCGGTGAGATGGAACATGGAGGCACCTTTCACGGGTACACGCTCTTCAGAATGCATTGTCTGGCTGCTTTGTGCTCTGGCTTGTTTGGAGGAAGTTATCTTCCCCGATCTCTTCCTCTCCTTTTTCTTGGGCACACCTTCCAGACCCTTCCTTAACCCCTGCCCCAGGGTTCCCGGGCTAAGCACTGTACGACCCCCGGCTAGTTGAGCCTGTGTTGAGGCAACATCTTCAGGCGTGTCCTGTGAGGAATTCATGAAGAGAGACTTTTTACAATCCTTCCAACGACCTTCCTACCCGGGCATATCATCCATATCCTCATTAGCATGCTGATAGCCCGATTCGTCATATGGTTGACTCATCATATCTATGTCATAGTCATACGCGTTTGTATTGAGGAAACCCATAGGGTCGACCTCCGTCTCATCATCCATTCTCTGTTCTACAAGACTGATTACATCAGCCAGTACTATTGCACCCCCTTCATCACGTCGTCCGCCACTCTCACTCAGCACTACAGGAGCTAGTAATTGCGTAGGCGGGGTGGTGGTCTCCGCACATGCTTGTTGATGTGTGGTTACTGGTGTGCTCTCGGCCGGCTCCAGACAAATAAGATTCTTCGGCCATAGCAGCACCCAACCCTTGCAGTTTCCAATCCGTGGCGGGGTCTCGTCGTCCTCTCCCACAGGATATAGCGGAGGAGGCAAGTGCTCGTGCCCCGATTTCACACTGGACAAGTTAACCCTGAAGTGCCCAGCGGGGATCGGCTGGTTGTGGAACGTGGGTTGCATGGGGTTCATTATCATCCCCTTTCCCACGCCCACCTTCTGGCCTTTGATCAAGTAGAGTATGGTGCACGGGGTTTCTTCGCCCTGCAAACACATATGTCTGTGGCGTAAAACATTCGAAAGGCAACAAAAATGGAATATTCTATATATATATATATATATATATATATATATATATATATATATATATATGTTGGTGCGACATGTAATTACCGTGACGGCGTCGAGCTCAGCCAAAGACGACGGCCCACCTAGCGCGCTAGAGACTGAGGACGGGCTGCTATGAGCGGGAGCGACCGCGAGAGGATGCCCGGTTGCGTGAGCAAGTGATGGTGCGATGTTGTTGTTGTTCATGGAGTTGCTCCCGACGAAACTGGGCATCGGCAAATCATGTACCGTCTTATCTGGATTTTCCTTCGTCCAGTTGATGATAGCTGGAACCAAGTTAGTAGCGAAATCATTTCTGCAGGCAGTTACAGCTGCATTGACTGCCTGCTGTAGCAACTCATTTTTCTCCGCGGCTATTTTTTCCGCGTCCTCAGCTGCTTTTTTCTCGACCACAAGCTTCACCTTCGCGTCGATGTCCGCCTGACTAAACTTCTTTTTCTGCTTCTTGGCCTCTAGGCCCTCGTTGTAAAACACCTTCCACGTGGCGCCGTCTCCAGCGCCGTGCACACAACCATATTGCGGCCGCTGGCCCAAAGGTAGTCCCTTAAGTTCGTTCAAGGCCCGGTTGAGAGGGGTGTCCCACTTGGGCCTCGTCGGAGAAGTAGGGCTTTCGGCTGCAAGCTGGTGATGCTTCTCCAGTAGTCTAATCAATTTCCTCGTGATCTGGTCCGTGTAAAAAACCTTTTTCTCCTTGTCCCACTTGTAGCGGGCCTTGATGAAGTCACGCTCCAAGGGGTTGGTGAACTTCGCGAAGGGGTCTGGGAGACCCACGGCTTCACGTTCCGCGTCCTCCTTATCCCATATGGGCCTTTTACCGAGGTAGCCACGGCTTCCGAGGCGATGCTTCCCCATGTTCCTTTGCTGAAGGCTCTTGAATTTCGCAGCCTTAGGCTTGGCTGCCTCGGTAGCGCAAGTGTCCTTGAACTTTTTGAACTCCTCTTCCGTAAGTGTCGAATTTTCCTCCAGAATCATGGACAGGGGTTCGTCAGCCTCAATAGCTTGTTTCACCCTCCCTTTCCAGGAGGCCAAATCATTGATAAACATGCCCATGGCGTGATTGTTAATCTTTTTCATCTTCGGATCATCCCACGGTTGTTCTATGTTATCATCCCGGTCGGGGAACTTGAATCTCTTGTGCAACTTCGTTAGGAGCAACCGCGTCAAATTTTCTTTACTCCTTAAGTCATCGTCGTTGATGCTCGCGCATTCCCGTAGGATGCATCCTAATTGGTTCCCATAGCACTTGCGAGGTTCTTCCGGCTCTAATGGCTCAAACTTGCCAGGTGCCATCTTTGTGATCACAAGTCGTCCAATCCCTTGTTTGTTAGGTTTTCATATCCTCTGCTTCTTATGCTTCCTCTTTTTGGTAGCGGCATCGGCGCCGGTACCTTCCCTGCCGGTATCTTCCCCGCCGGTACCTTCCCCGCCGGTCTCGGCGCCGCCATCGGTGCCGGCGCCGTCGGTGTCGATGTCGGCGTCAGTACCATCATCAAGGCCGACCTGCAAACATTGCTTAGCAGTCAAATAGTCGAGGTACTCTTGTTCACCCTCATAATCCATCTCGTCTGCATCTTGGTCAGAAGGCCCAGTTTCTTCGTTGTTCGACATGTTTCCTATGATTAAGTGTCCTCGTTTATTTCTAAAAGTATGAATAAATGAGAAATGACATAAAAAAGAAATCTACGTGCCAGCACTCGATATGCCAACTATGTAGCACAAATCATGCCTTTATTCACGGCAAATTTCGGCATGACCTTTGCTAAAAAATGGACATATCGAGCGCCTGAAATTCACCGGAACGGAAATGAATCAACATTCCAGCGTAACATAGGCCACTCGGATCATTTACCAAAATTGAACCAAAACATCACATGTACAAATGACATGTTCAAATTCCAAACATGACATGTCCAAAACATGACATATCCACATATCACATGTCCAGTTCAAATTTGCATATAAATTTAGCCTACCTAAATTTGCTTCAACAAGGGATGTTGATTTGGACAATTACTTAAATGCTGCCTTTTCTTTTAACTACAATGGCTTAACCCTAAATTTCTGTCCTATTTTAAAACCTAGCTAAATTCATAACTAAATAGATAACCTAATTAACCTACTGCCCTAACTAAAACCTAAGTAAATTAACTGAAGAACCCTAGCTAGCAGAGAGAGGGGGGGGTCTATAGAGGGTGCAGGGGCGAGGAAGCAGGCCCGACGATGGCCGAGGTTGGGAGGGGAGGAAGAAGAGGAGGGAGGCGAGGGCCGACGGGTCGGGGGCAAGCGCGCCGGGG
>NC_041386.1:335014475-335031877 GCF_002162155.2 Triticum dicoccoides
GTCGGGGCCGGGTCGAGGGCGAGCGCCGGCCGGGGTCGGGGGCGAGCGCCGGGGCCGAGTCGGGGGCGAGCGCTGGGGCGCGGCGGTGCGACGGGGGAGAGAGTGGGGATTTGCGGGGAAAAGAGGCGGGATGAAGCAGGGAGAATGAGAATTTTGGGTTAAGTGGACGTAGATGTAGCGCGTTTAGACAAAACGCGCTGCTACTACCTTCACTAGCTGTAGCAGTTTAGATAAAACACGCTGCTACTAGCTTCACTAGCTGCAATCGTTTAGATAAAACGCGCTGCTACTACCTTCACTAGCTGTAGCGGTTTTATAAGGAAATCACTACTGCTAGCTTGACTGTAGCTGTTTTATAAGGAAATCGCTACTACCAGTTTTCCTTTTTCTTTTCCTTTATTTTCTCCCACTTTTATTTCCCAAGAGCAGTGAACGAAGGGAAGGCAATATATATTGCATCATTTGATGGTTAAATATGTATACAAAATAGGAACATATATATTACATCATTGGACCCATCAATAATAATGGCTAAGTGTGTATACAAAATAGGAACATATATATATATATATATATATATATTACATCATTTGGTCGATAATATACGGTTCCTCAGCGCTGACATTTTCGTTTTTGAGTCAGCTTCTTTCCCTTCTTGTTCGTCGAAGAATAATTGAGCCCCTCATTGTGACTTTGCCTTTTCCATGGTGTACGATTTTTCTTAGGTAATGTAGTATTGATTCTTCTTTTGACGTATACTTCATCATCATCGTCATCTTCCCTCATTGGGTTGCCGTACTGATCATAGTCTTCCTCGTTGGCGACTCCATCCATTCCAATGATGTTCCTTTTGCCTCTCCTCACAACAACATGACTGAGATTACATGGGTCGGTTATGAAGAAGCATTGTGTCACGTGCTTAGCGTGTACCCATGGCTCATTTTTGGCGATAGCGTTCACAGTAGCGCTCTTGGCGTCGGATATAGTCATGGTAGTGAAAATCCGGTTTTCTCTTTCAACATTCTTAGCCCATCTGACACGAAACATCGTCGTGTTGTGCAATCCAGAGTAGTCAAGCTCCCAGATCTCCTCGACCCTTCCATAAAATCGTTCAGTTGTGCCGTTGTCGCTGCCGGTCATGCATTCCATCGTCACCCCTGAGTTCTGATCATCACTGTCCATATCTTTGGCCGCCGTGTAGAACATGTATCCATTGATATCATATGCCTGATAGGTTACGAGGTTGGGCGAGGGGCCATGTGCTAAGGCGTATATGAGCAATCCGTCCTTAGATCCCTCCTCCGGGGGATTAGCAATAATATGCTCTTTGAACCAATGCAGGAAAGTGGAGTTGTGCTCTCTAGTAATTTCGGCGTCCATCCTGCATACCCCCGGTCACGATACTTCTTTGCGATAATTTCTTTGTGTAGTGTCACGAAAGGATCTACCTCGTCTAGGTGTTGTAGCACTACCAAGTTTGCTCTGTCAAAGTCACTGCGTCGATCTGAGTATGCCACGTGCAGTTCCCTGCGACCGTTGCAGTGACCTTCTCCTTCGAGCCTCCCATCGTGCTTGTTAACGGGCAAACCAACACTAACACCAGGCGGCTGGTCTGCGCCATATAGAAAATTCTCACAGAAAGAGATGCACCCTTGTGTCACATAGCCCTGGATGATGCTTCCATGCGGACGGGACATGTTACGAACAAATCCTTTGATGATCCCATTCATCCTCTCAAACGACATCATGTTGTGCAGGAATGACGGCCCCAGGTCTATTATGTCATCCATAATATGGACACACAGATGCACCATCACGTCAAAGAACGCGGGCGGGAAGTACATCTCAAGCTCATTCAGTATCACAATGATCTCTTCCTGTAGCCTTTGGAGCTACTTCACAGTGATCGACTTTCGAGAGATGACGTCGAAAAAGTTGCAGAGACCAATAAGCGTGTCACGGATGTGCTTGTCCATTATCCCTCTAAGGGTAACAGGTAGTATCTGCGTCATCATCACATGACAGTCATGGGACTTCATCCTGCTGAACCATTTCTTGTCCGTGTCTAGATATATGTTTATCTTGCCACAGTAACCGGAACTAACGTTGACTCCGGTAAGGCACTTAAAGAATTGATGGATCTCATCCTGACTTAAGGTGAAGCAAGAAGGGGGGCAATAATTCTCTTTCTTTATTTTCTTGCCCTTCTTCTCCCGTGCCTCTGTCTCCGTCTCTGTCTCGTCTGACATTTTACAGGGCGGCATGTGCAGATCTTCCCTGATTTTCAAATCTTGCAAGTCTTTTCTTGCCTTCGGACCATCCTTGGTCTTATCCGGCATGTTCATTAGTGTTGCAAGCAAGATCTCAAGGACATTCTTACAGATATGCATTTGATCAAGGCAATGAGGTGTATCGAGTTTGTGCCAGTACTCCAAGTCCCAAAACACAGACCTCGTCTTCCATACCTTCAGTAGCGGGTCTGGCGCCATTCTCATCGTCTTTCCTGGCGCGAGGCACTCCTTCCAGTTTTTCAACAACTCATTGATTTCGGCACCGCTCCGCTTACGTGGAGGTTCTCGATGCTCAGCGTGACCATTAAATAGATCTCCACGGTTTCTCCATGGGTCGTCCTGTTTGAGCCATCTTCGATGCCCCATGTACACGATTTTCCCAAACCCGCCATCTTTCCTTGACGTTAGCTGCTGAGACGTCGTATCATCCATGCACCGCGTGCATCCACAATATCCATGGCACACCTGGCCTGCCACATATCCGTAACCGAGATAGTCCAGCACTGTCGTGATCAGCGCGGCTCTCATGTTGAAATGCTCGCCTTTGCTGGCGTCCCATGTCTTGGCCGGTGTTTTCCATAACATGTCTAACTCCTCTTGAAGTAGCCCCAGATACAAATTAATATTATTTCCTAGTTGTTTCGGCCCTTGAATAAGCATGCTCATGTGAATGTACTTCAATTTCATGCATAACCAGGGGGGAGGTTGTACATCCATACAAACACGGGCCATGTGCTATGGTTGGTGTTCTGGTTGCCAAACGAGTTCATGCCATCGGTACACGTGCCGAGCATGATGTTCCTTGCATCACATTCAAAATACCGATAGAAGCTGTTCAACGCTCTCCACTGGCTTCCATCCTTGACGTGTCTCAGCTTTGGATCATCTCCATCGTTGGGCTTCTTCCTCTCCGCATGCCAGCGCATTAGCTTTGCTTCCTTGGGATCTACAAAATACCTCTGGAGACAAGGAGTGATCGATAAGTACCATACCACTTTCTGGGGACATTTCTTCCCGGCCTTCTTGTATCGAGAAGCATTATACACCGTACAACATGTTTTTTCCGCGTGCTCCTTCTGATAAATTATGCAATCGTTGATGCATGCATGCTATCTAACGTGTGGCAGATCAAGAGGGCACACGATCTTCTTGGCCTCATCAACACTACTAGGACATAGATTACCCGCGGGAAGAACATCCTTTAGGTACTTGAGATGCTCATCGAGGTTAGTGTCGTTCCATTTGTTTTTAGCCTTCGTCTTCAGGAGTTGGAGCGTGAAACTCAAGCGGGTCACCTCAGGATTGCAACCATCATACAATGGAGTGTTCGAGTCTACCAGCAGTTGCTCCAACTTAGCCTCCTCTCTAGAAGCAGCTCTCTCAGTACTCGTCTCCTTGCGAAGCAATGCTTGAACATGAGGGTCCCGCACGATTGAACTTAGTACCGACGAACTCTGCTGCGTGGAGTCCATGTCGTTCTCTCCGCCGCCATGTCCGGCCCCTTCTCCACTGCCATGTCCGGCCCCTTCTCCGCCGCCATGTCCAGCCCCTTCTCCACTGCCATGTCCGGCCTCTTCCCCGCCACCATTATCGATCATCTCTTCGTCTTGCCCCGTGTCATCATTGCCTCCCCCGTCGGCATCCTCAACATCGTCATCCTCATCTTCAATTATCCACCGAGTATAGCCATCCATGAAACTAGTCATGAGCAGGTGCGCTTTGACACGACCATCGTTATGGGGGTCGAGCCAAACTATTCCTTTGCATTTTCAACACGGACATAAAACCTTTGTTCGGTTATTTTCTTTCATGCCTGCACCGCCGACCGCAACCACCTGTCCACCATCGTTCCACTGACCACCATCAACTCTGCACGGTAATAATAAACAGATTGATTATAAAAATGCGTGCATGCATCAAACTCATACAAAAATTTAGCATGACCTTCCTTAAAAATAGGACATATATAGATCTAGAGTTTGCCCGGAATTCGCCGAAACGGAAATTAATCGACATTTCGGCAAAACATAGGCAACTCAAAAGCACAATTTGGCATCAACTCATGCCACACACACAATTTCCATAAACATATCACACCCACATAAACATATTTCCATTTTGCAAAAGCATGAAATTTTAATCACCTATATCTCGAGATCAAGCACATGGTGGAGATGATGATGTAGGGAGATCAAAAGTGCACAAAGCTCTTCTTGACAAAGATAGATCTAGTTAGGGGGCAAATAGGTCACTTAACTAAATACTACATCTACCTAGCTACCTAATTTTGGAGGAGACAACTTCAACTAGTGGAGGGGGAAGGAAAAAGAAAAAGGAGATGCATTAATGGAGGTGGTGTAGTTAGGTAGGAGTAATGAAGAGAGAGAAAGGTAGGTAGAAGAGGGAGAGTAATGGTAGAGAAGTATTGAGGAAGAAGAAGAGTGAGAGTGGGAGAGGTAGGGGAAAGGGAGAGGAGCGGGAGGGGGAGGGGGAGGGTGGGGAAAAGGTGGTGGGTGCGGATTAGCAGTAGCGCGAGACGTAAAACGCGCTGCTGCTAAGAAAGTAGTAGCAGCACGCTTTCGGTACAAGCGCTACTGCTAACCGGGACCAAAAGTTTGCCCCATTTGAAAATTAGCAGCAGCGACCTCAGAAAAATCGCGCTACTGCTACAGCTATAGCAGTAGCGCGGCTCGCGGCACCACGCTGCTGCTAAATGGAGTTGGGTGGGCACTGTCGGTCCATATTTGTAGTAGCGCGGGTTACGCCGAGCGCGCTACTTCTAAGCACTTGTCAGTAGCGGGTTTTCCACACCCGCGCTACTGCTAATTAGCAGCAATGCTCCTTTTTGAGTCCCGCTGCTGCTAAGATTCTGTGTATAGGGTTTTCCCTAGTAGTGTATCTATATTCAACTGGACATATGTGCCGAGATCTTTCCTCACCACATGATGCTTGCCAAAAGAGAAAAATAAAAGGAATAGAGGGAAAACTTTGACTCTTTGCATAAAATTAAAAGATAGGCCCTTCGCAGAGGGAGGCAGTGGTTGTCATGCACTTATTTGTTTGTATGCTCAATCCCTTAGTCCAAGAGAATGTCACATTGTATTGCCCCTTAAGATGACAACCTTTATTATGCAATCTGTTGCTTTTATTCTTTGTCATCCAAGTTCGTACAGCGCTCAATTTTCTCTTACACTAAATGATCTCACACTTTTAGAAGCAATTTTTATTGCCTTTTTGCACTGATGACAACTTACTTGAGGCATCTTGCTCAATCCCTAGGTAGGTATGGTGGACACTTGAAAAAGATTTGGGTTTAAGGGTTTTTGGATGCACAAGTAGTATCTCTACTTAGTACATAAATTTTGGCTAGCAAAGATAGGGGCAAGCGACACATGTTAAAGGATCTATGAAAATATGAATTCTATGTGAATATAAACAAACATAAAGCATTAAGTTGTCTTCCTTGTCCAAAGTCAACAATTTTGGAATATAATATTTTAATGAGGGCTCACAATCACAAAAGATTTCTAGGATAGTATATCTATATGTGAATCTTCTCTTCCCTTATTAATTCTTTCATGAGTTGCATCATTGACCAATGCTATGTTTGTCAATCTCTAATAAAAATTTTCTACTTATAATTTTCCTTATGTGGTGCTATCACCTACCATAGGATTAGTATATAATATTCTCATTATTTATTTCCTTTCTTCATTTTCTTTCTTTCTTATTTCTTTTCTTTATTGGCAACATGAAAGTAAATAAAGCAAAAACTCAAACTAACTTTATTATATAACTTGCACACGATTACAAGGATAGATCACTAAGCAAACTCTCGAAGAAAAATGATCGAACTAAACTTTTATTCATATAAAGCAAAAGGATCGAACTAAAGTAACTAAAGGCAAAAATATAGTAGGATGATACGATACCGGGGCACCTCCCCCAAGCTTGGAGGAAGCCAAGGGGAGTGCCCATACCCGATACTCAGTTCTCCTTCGGTGGTGAAGAAGAAGAAGCCTTGTCCTCAGATTTCCATGGTAGTGGTCCACCATCATGAGAGGAGGAGTAAGTCTCACGAGTCCTGCAACTAGTAGCCAAACTCATACCATTAAACCTAGCCTCATATTCAAAGACTTGGTTTTGAAGATCATACATCTGGCTTTGGAGGAAGTTGATTTGTTCGTTGAAGGTGAAGATGATGTCCTTCATGGGCTTGCCATCGACCTTGAGATCACGAGAAAGGTCCGTGATCATGAGGTGATTGGCATTGAGCCCACGCTCCACCATCCCCTTACACTGGAAGACGTCTTGCTCCACAGCCTCAAGCCTGGCCTCCATGGTTCCCGTCCCCTTGGGATAAGGCACATCATGGAGGTGAAGCACCCCTCATGCATATGGATGACCTGAGGGTGCTGCACCACCTCCCGCAGATATGGGTTGATGACATTCTTGAAGAACTTGTCCTTGGGGGGGGGGGGGTTTGAGGAGGCCATGGTAGATGGGGTCTGATAAAAAACAACAAGGAAAAAGAAACAGAGGAATTCTTCATGATACAGTGATCAATAGGTTCGGGAAGTTTATATAGATATTTTATCTTGGGGGACAAGTCCATGGTAGAAAACAGAGTACGGAAGGTGTCCAAGGTGGGCACAACCCACCTGGGCACGCCAAGCAAGCCTGGCGCGCCCTGGTGTCTTGTGCCCACCAGGGGACGCTTCTTGGAAGTTTCGTTATTTCCAAAATTTTAAAATATTCCAAAACTGATAAAAAAATATTTTTGCGGATTTTTCGGAGTCCGTTTACTTGCCGTATCATGTACCTTCTTAGTTTCACGATTCTGGAGTGTTCCGGAAGGACTCTTTTATGTGTTCTTCCGGTGTCATAGTTTGGATAATATTACTTTCAACATTAATAGGCGTACCTGAGATATAATGCTTTATTCGTTGCCCATTGACAACCTTCGGGTTAGTACCTTCGGAGTTATTTATTTTGATGGCTCTAGACCGGTAAACCTCCTCGATGACATATGGGCCTTCCCATTTCAAGAGGAGCTTTCCTGCAAAAAATCTAAAACGAGAGTTGTACAGAAGAACATATTCTCCAACTTTAAACTCATGCTTCTGAATTCTTTTGTCATGCCATCTTTTAACCTTTTCTTTGAATAATTTTGCATTTTCATAAGCTTGGGTTCTCAATTCATCTAATGATCTAATATTAAATAACCTCTTTTCACCAGCAAGTTTGAAGTCATAATTGAGTTCTTTAACTGCCCAATATGCTTTATGTTATAACTCAAGAGGCAAATGACAAGCTTTTCCATAAACCATTTCATAAGGAGACATACCCATAGGGTTTTTATATGTTGTTCTATAAGCCCAAAGTGCATCATCTAATTTCTTAGACCAATTCTTCCTGGACCTATTAACCGTCTTTTGCAAAATTAATTTTATTTCTCTATTGCTAAGTTCAACTTGACCACTAGACTGAGGATGATAGGGTGATGCAATTCTATGGTTAACGTCATACTTAGCAAGCATTTTACGGAAAGCACCATGAATAAAGTGTGAACCACCATCAGTCATTAAATATTTAGGGACTACAAACCTTGGGAAAATAACTTCCTTAAGCATTTTAATAGAGGTGTTGTGATCAGCACTACTAGTTGGAATAGCTTCTACCCATTTAGTAACATAATCAACAGCAACCAAAATATGTGTATACCCATTAGCGGAAGGAAAAGGTCACATGTAATCAAATCCCTAATGTGGCGACCCGACCCGAATGGATCAAGTGCTCTGTGCTCAGGTGTCATCCCTGGATCAGTAATGCTGACACCACACAGTACATCGAAGGATTTATAGCAGAGTGGCAATCACACACTTATTACATCGTTGTCTCAAAGAGAACTTTTACAATAAATATGGCTTAAGGCCATCTAATAACGATAACAGCGGAAGACTCGGAAGATAAATGGGTCCATCAACTCCAACGGCATCACTGAGTATAGGGCCACGACCTAAAAACACCTTACTCATCGTCTGATAAGTATGCAACATGAGAAGTTGCAGCCCGAAAACGGGTCAGCACATGGAATATGCTGGCAATGTAACACATAGAGAGTAATGGAATGAAACAGCTATACTATATGCATATATGGCTGGTGGAAAGCTCTATAGTTATAGTTTTGCGTAAAGCCAGTTTTTCCCTACTGCAAAGGAATAAATTTATTTAACTATCATGGTAGTTGTTAAACATCGAGAATGGTTGACAGCATTCCGATCCCAATTAAGTGAATAGTTAAAACCCAACAACATTAAATTAGAAGTAACATGTTGAGATTCACATGATATTCAAGTACTAGATACTCAAGTTGTCCATAACCGGAGACACGGCTAATCATGATTAGTTTGTACACTCTGCAGAGGTTTGCGCACTTTTCCCCACATGACTCGATCGCCTCCCTTTGTTTTCTCGCACTGCATGGTGTTTGAGAAACGGATGACCGAGACATAGTCTTTCAGAAGCGCTAGCACCTTACATGTGGGGTAGACCGTACCACCTACAACCCCTACATCTGCTAGTCCACCCCGTAAGAGTTTGCACAACTTAGTCAACTATGCCAGAGCCCATAGTAGCATGTGGCTGCACACGGAAGTTTCTAGCATGAAAGATTTTATGATCCCTTTGAGCCTGGGTGGCGGTCCAAAATAAAACAGGCAAGTCCTGATAGACATCAGGTGCCTCAATCCACCCAGATGTGTGTTTAAGTTGCCACCTTAGATAAACCATTAAAATTATCAACTCACATCTGTCATGGATATCACTCACCCAATCCATGTCTACTAGCATAGCATGGCATAATAAGCAAACGTAGAAGTTACTCCCAAAGGGTTCATAATAATACAGGTGATAGGTACTACCTCATCTACTTCCCATCCCACGGTTTAATTAGATCCTAATCATGCAATGTGTGAGGATTGATCTAATGCAATAAAACATGGGTTGTAGAAAAGGTATGATCAAAGTGTTACTTGCCTTGCTGATGATCCGCGAGACCTAGGGTTTCGAAGTAACAAGCGGCGCAATCCGGGTGATCTATCATAGACAAACAACAAGCACACAATAAGTACTCATCTAATGCACAGGTAAAACTCGAATAAGAGAACGAACCAGAAAGTTCAACTTAAGAACTCCGGTTGCAAAGAAAGAACGAACCGAACAAAGAAACGGAAAACAAACGGGGGAAGAAAACAACTCGGTTCTAGCAAGTTGAAACTAGGTCAAATTTTACCGGGGCAAAAACTTGTTTAAGTTGATTAGACGGAACGGCGGTTTCGAAACGAAATTCCAGGCACTTGAATCACCTGATTCCGATAAACGAGCGAGAAGAAAGACTAGAACGAAGATCGGATCTGAGATCACGATCGCGGAATAAATCCGACGAAAAGAAAGAGACGAACGGTTAAACGAACAGGCGTCGTTAACCGAGAAAAATCGGTGATCACGTTCGTTGAGACGAATGGTCCGAAAGAAGAATGAAAACCGATCTAGGGTTTCAGAAGAAAACTGAAAAAGAAACGGAAAACCGATCTAGGTTTTTCGGACAAAAAGACCGAAACGAAAAACCGATCTAGAAACCGGAACGGTTTAGAAAAGAACCGGAAAGAAAACGAATCGGAAGAGAAGAAAAGAATCGGAAGAGAATCGGAACGGTTTATAAGAAAAACTGAACCGAGGAAAAAGGAGAGACGCGGCGCGGCTACCTCGGCGAGGTTCCGGCGAGGGGCTCCGGCGAACGGCGGCGTTGGGCGGCGGCGGCGATGCACAAGGGCGGCAGCGTTGGTCGCGGGGCGACGGCGGCGGTGGTGAGGGGCGCGGGGTGGGGGGCCGCTATAGGAGGAGAGGGGCTTGGGGTTTTGATTTGATGTTTTGGAGGGGGGTGTGGGGGTATTTATATAGGTGAGGGGGGATTTACTTGGGGTAGGGGACAAGAAATAGAGTAGGAAAAGGAAAACGAAACAAAGGAAAGAGGGGGGAGCTACGGTGGCCAGAGTCCCGCTGGGACTCGGCTTCGAGCGAGAGGCGGCGGCCTGGGGCGCTGGCGCCTGGCGCCTGGCGCGCGCGGGGCTGGGGCCTGGCCGGCTGGCTGGGCCTTTGGCCCGGCTGGCCTGGCTCTTTCTTTTTTTTTAAATCGGTTTCGCGCGCAGAAAGACAAAAGAAAAACTATCTAAACGAACTCCAAAAATTCTAAAGTAAATTTTCCCCGACTCCTAAAAATGAGCCGAACAAAATGAACTTTACTCCGGACCTAGAATGCAATTGTTTGAAAACGCGCATTTTTCCCTATCCAATGAAAAAGCAAACAAAACTCCGGCAAAACCAAAATTTGATTTATTCATTAGATCTTCATTTTTCCTAAATTTGGGAAAGTCATATTATTCCCTCTCTCATATATTTTTGATATTGGAAAAATAATTGAAGATGAAATAAAATAAATCAAATGATCCTCTTTTCAAAATTTGAGAAAACTCAAATATGAAAATAACGAAATCTCCAACTCTCTCCGAGGGTCCTTGAGTTGCGTGAAATTTCTAGGATCGACCAAAATGCAAGAAAACATGATATGCATGATGATCTATGTATAACATTCCAAATTGAAAATTTGGGATGTTACAAACCTACCCCCCTTAAAATGAATCTCGCCCTCGAGATTCGGGTTGGCTAGAAAATAGGTTAGGGTGGTCCTTGAGTAAATCTTCTTCTCTCTCCCAGGTGGCTTCATCCTCTGAGTGGTGGTTCCACTGTACTTTGCAAAACTTGATAACCTTGCTGCGAGTAACTCTGCTGGCATAATCGAGAATCTTGACTGGCTTCTCCTCATACGTTAAGTCGTCCTTCAACTGAATCGCTTCGAGTGGTACTGTATCTCTTAGCGGTACCTCCGCCATCTCGGCATGACATTTCTTCAGCTGAGAAACATGGAATACATCATGAACTCCTGACAGTCCCTCTGGTAATTCCAACTTATAAGCGACTTCTCCCATACGTTGCAAGATATTATACAGTCCAACAAAACACGGTGCTAACTTTCCCTTAACTCCAAAGCGCTTAACTCCTCGAAGTGGGGATACTCGGAGATAAACTCTGTCTCCGGTTTCGTAAACTGTCTCCTTGCGTTTAGAATCTGCGTAGCTCTTCTGCCTGGACTAGGCTACCTTGAGTCTCTCACGAATCAACTTAACTTTCTGTTCAGACTCCTTAATCAAATCTGGTCCAAAGAATTGACGGTCTCCAACTTCGTCCCATGACAACGGTGTCCTGCACCTCCTTCCGTATAAAGCTTCGAAAGGTGCCATCTTCAAACTGGTTTGGTAACTGAGAAAACTCCGCATACGGCAAGTTATCGTCCCAACTAGATCCATAATCTAGTGCACAAGCTCTCAGCATATCTTCCAAAATCTGATTGACTCTCTCGGTCTGTCCATCCGTCTGCGGATGAAAAGCTGTGCTGAACTCCAGTCTGGTTCCTAAAGTTTCATGCAACTAATTCCAAAATTTTGAGGTAAATTGAGTTCCTCTATCTGATACGATACTCCTCGGAACTCCATGCAAACAAATGATCCTAGTCATGTATATCTTCGCCAACTTAGCACTGGTGTAAGTGGTCTTAACTGGGATAAAATGTGCTACCTTTGTCAAATGATCAACTACTACCCATATCGAGTCATAGCCTGCTTTCGTCCTGGATAGTCCTGTGATAAAATCCATGCCTATCTTATCCCACTTCCATTCGGGTATCGGCAATGGTTGTAACAATCCTGCTGGCTTCTGATGCTCTGCCTTTACTCGCTGACATACGTCACAAACTACTACATATGCTGCAATATCCTTCTTCATTCCGGTCCACCAGAATGTTTCCTTCAAATCCAAATACATCTTGGTATTCCCTGGGTGAATCGAATACGGTGAATCATGTGCCTCTTGCAAAATCAACTTCCTGATATCCGGGTCATTTGGCACATAAACACGATCCTCAAACCATAAGGTATCGTGCTCATCCTCATGAAATCCCTTTGCTTTTTCTTCGCTCAATTTCTCTTTTATAGCAGCAATCTCCTTGTCATATTTCTGAGCTTCTCTGATTTTATCCATCAATGTTGACTGAATCTCCAATGCTGCTACATAGCCTCTCGGAACTATTTCCAAACATAGCTCACGAAGGTTTTCTGCTAACTCCTTGGGTATTTTCCCCGTCACTAGGGTGTTGACATGGCTCTTACGGCTCAATGCATCAGCTACTACATTAGCTTTTCCGGGATGGTAATGCAATCTCATGTCATAATCCTTGATGAGCTCCAACCATCTCCTTTGTCTGAGGTTCAACTCCTTCTGCGTGAAAATGTACTTCAAACTCTTGTGATCCGTGTACACCTCAATGATTTCCAATGAGGAAATGTCTCCATGTTTTCAATGCATGCACTACGGCTGCTAACTCCAAATCATGCGTGGCATAATTCAACTCATGAGGCTTCAGTTGCCGTGAAGCATACGAAACAACACTCCCTTCTTGCATAAGCACTGCTCCAAGTCCTTGACGTGAAGCGTCACAATACACCTCATAATCTTTGGTCTGATCTGGCAAAATCAATACTGGTGAGGTGACCAAACGTTTCTTCAACTCCTGGAAACTAGCCTCACACTCCTCAGTCCATTTGAACTTAGTATCCTTCTTCAACAACTCCGTCATAGGCTTCGCAATCTTTGAGAAATTCTCAATAAACCTCCGGGTAGTATCCTGCGAGTCCAAGAAAACTCCGGATCTCTCCAACTGTTGTTGGTGCTTCCCATTCGGTTACGGTCTCAATCTTAGTGGGGTCAACTGCTATACCCTCTCCAGATATAACGTGTCTGAGGAATCCAACTTCCTTTAACCAAAACTCGCATTTGCTGAATTTGGCATATAATTGATGTTCCCTTAGTTTCTCCAAAACCAAACGCAAATGTTCCTTATGCTCCTTTTCATTCTTTGAATAAACCAGGATGTCATCAATGAACACTATGACGAACTTATCCAAAAACTCCATAAACACTTTGTTCATCAGGTTCATAAAATAGGCAGGTGCATTAGTCAATCCAAATGACATAACGGTATACTCATACAGTCCATATCTTGTGGTGAATGCTGTCTTAGGTATGTCCTGCTCTCGAATCTTCAATTGATGGTACCCTGATCACAAATCGATCTTGGAAAACACTTTAGCTCCTTGCAACCGATCAAACAGATCGTTGATCATTGGCAGTGGGTACTTGTTCTTGATGGTTACTTCATTCAATCCCCGATAATCTACAACCATCCTTAATGATCCATCCTTCTTTTCCACTAGAAGTACGGGTGATCCCCAAGGCGAAGAACTTGGGCGAATGTAACCTTTATCCAATAACTCCTTAATCTGATTCTTAATTTCCACCAAATCCTTTGCTGGCATTCGGTACGGTCGCTTCGATATTGGGCCTGTACCTGGCAATAACTCAATCAAAAACTCAATGTCTCTATCCGGTGGCATGCCTGGTAATTCCTCAAGAAATACATCAGGAAAATCCTTCACCACTGGTACTTCCTCTTGCACAACTCCTGTTAGGCAGTTCACTTGTGTCCTGTTTGGCACATGCCGGGATACATACTTGATCCTTCTCCCTTCTGGTGTGGTAAGCAAAATTGACTTACTAGCACACTCAATATTCCCTTTATACTTTGATAACCAATCCATGCCTAATATCACATCCAATCCTTGAGATTCCAATACTATTAGGTCTGAGGGAAACACATAGTTACCAATCCTTAATGGTAACCGATCACACCATCGTCTAGCCATAAACTCCGCTCCTGGTGAGCTTACTAACATGGGTGTCCTAAGGGCTTGGGTTGGAGGCATCTGAGGGTTTAGAAGAGACGAGATTTAAGAATAGAGGGAGGGCCTAAAGGGAAAACACTACCCCAATGCACATGAGCAAATGCACACAAAATCACTTCATTCAATCAAACAAGGGCTTACAATTGGTTTAACTATCACAAAAGTGCTCGACTATTATGTTTACATGGGGGAATACTACTACTATCTGGTGGTCATCTAGAAATTTGAACCGGTGGAAGACTCCATGATATCTGCTCCAGCTTCGTCTTCAAAGTCGGGTTCACTTGGATCCGAATCTGTGTCGTCGATGATGATGTAGTTGTCCGGACATGCGACGTACTCGTCTTCCTCCGTGGATGCTAACTTCCTCTTGAGTTCTTCAATCTCCTTCTTAAGATCGCCATTGTGCCTTGCTAGAGCTACGATCTCGTCCATGTAGTCCTTGCGTGTAGACTTTAGTTCTCCTTCTAGCTCGATGATCCTTGCCTTTGCATTCTTCAACTCTATCATATCATTGCACATCTGGTTCTCGTGGCGTCGAATGTGCTGGTTTAACTCCTGGATGAAAGATGCAATGGATCTATCCTTCTTGGTGCTGACTAACTCCCATTGTTCATCTCGGCGTCCGCAAATCTGGTAGATAGTGTCCTTAAGGTCTTCTTGATAAACTTCTCCAATGCGTCCTATGGTGATATGAGCTGCCGTGCTCCTTCCCAGACTCCAGGTTGGTGCATTGAAAACACTATCTATAGGCTTCGTGATTGGCGCAAATGTTCTTCCCGGAACATGAGCTTGAATCTTCGAGCGCTCCTCTTCAGGCAGAGTGGCGTTGAAGGTTCCCGTGAAGCTTGGTAATCCAATGTTCAGGTACTTGGTGACTTCCTTCAGGTGAAATCCAAATGGTGTGCCTTCATCTAGTTGAGCATACTTAATCTTTGCGTTCGTCATCCTAATAGGGTAGAAAAGACGAGGAGTTAGAAAATGAGAAGAGAATGGTGATCTATGGCTTTAACTTAGTGGTCGTGTCCTACAGTCAGCGTGTGCTCTGATACCATCTCTGTGGCGACCCGACCCGAATGGATCAAGTGCTCTGTGCTCAGGTGTCATCCCTGGATCAGTAATGCTGACACCACACAGTACATCGAAGGATTTATAGCAGAGTGGCAATCACACACTTATTACATTGTTGTCTCAAAGAGAACTTTTACAATAAATATGGCTTAAGGCCATCTAGTAACGATAACGGCGGAAGACTTGGAAGATAAATGGGTCCATCAACTCCAACGGCATCACTGAGTATAGGGCCACGACCTAAAAACACCTTACTCGTCGTCTGATAAGTCTGCAACATGAGAAGTTGCAGCCCGAAAACGGGTCAGCACATGGAATATGCTGGCAATGTAACACATAGAGAGTGATGAAATGAAACAGCTATACTATATGCATATATGGCTGGTGGAAAGCTCTATGGTTACAGTTTTGCGTAAAGCCAGTTTTTCCCTACTACAAAGGAATAAATTTATTTAACTATCATGGTAGTTGTTAAACATCGAGAATGGTTGACAGCATTCCGGTCCCAATTAAGTGAACAGTTAAAACCCAACAACATTAAATTAGAAGTAACATGTTGAGATTCACATGATATTCAAGTACTAGATACTCAAGTTGTCCATAACCGGGGACACGGCTAATCATGATTAGTTTGTACACTCTGCAGAGGTTTGCGCACTTTTCCCCACATGACTCGATCGCCTCCGTTTGTTTTCTCGCACTACATGGTGTTTGAGAAACGGATGACCGAGACATAGTCTTTCAGAAGCGCTAGCACCTTACATGTGGGGTAGACCGTACCACCTACAATCCCTACATCTGCTAGTCCACCCCGTAAGAGTTCGCACAACTTAGTCAACTATGCCAGAGCCCATAGTAGCATGTGGCTGCACACGGAAGTTTCTAGCATGAAAGATCTTATGATACCTTTGAGCCTGGGTGGCGGTCCAAAATAAAACAGGCAAGTCCTGATAGACATCAGGTGCCTCAATCCACCCAGATGTGTGTTTAAGTTGCCACCTTAGATAAACCATTAAAATTATCAACTCACATCTGTCATGGATATCACTCACCCAATCCACGTCTACTAGCATAGCATGGCATAATAAGCAAACGTAGAAGTAACTCCCAAAGGGTTCATAATAATACAGGTGATAGGTACTACCTCATCTACTTCCCATCCCATAGTTTAATTAGATCCTAATCATGAAATGTGTGAGGATTGATCTAATGCAATAAAACATGGGTTGTAGAAAAGGTATGATCAAAGTGTTACTTGCCTTGCTGATGATCCGCGAGACCTAGGGTTTCGAAGTAACAAGCGGCGCAATCCGGGTGATCTATCGCAGACAAACAACAAGCACACAATAAGTACTCATCTAATGCACAGGTAAAACTCGAATAAGAGAACGAACCAGAAAGTTCAACTTAAGAACTCCGGTTGCAAAGAAAGAACGAACCGAACAAAGAAACGGAAAACAAACGGCAGAAGAAAACAACTCGGTTCTAGCAAGTTGAAACTAGGTCAAATTTTACCGGGGCAAAAACTTGTTTAAGTTGATTAGACGGAACGGCAGTTTCGAAACAAAATTCCAGGCGCTTGAATCACCTGATTCTGATAAACGAGCGAGAAGAAAGACTAGAACGAAGATCGGATCTGAGATCACGATCGCGGAATAAATCAGTCGAAAAGAAAGAGATGAACAGTTAAACGAACAGGCGTCGTTAACCGAGAAAAATCGGTGATCACGTTCGTTGAGACGAACGGTCCGAAAGAAGAACGAAAACCGATCTAGGGTTTCGGAAGAAAACCGAAAAAGAAACAGAAAACCGATCTAGGGTTTCCGAAGAAAAAGACCGAAACCAAAAACCGATCTAGAAACCGGAACGGTTTAGAAAAGAACCGGAAAGAAAACGAATCGGAAGAGAAGAAAAGAATCGGAAGAGAATCGGAACGGTTTATAAGAAAAACCGAACCAAGGAAAAAGGAGAGACGCGGCGTGGCTACCTCGGCGAGGTTCCGGCGAGGGGCTCCAGCGAACGGCGGCGTTGGACGGCGGCGGCGATGCACAAGGGCGGCGGCATTGGGCGCGGGGCGGCGGCGGCGGTGGTGAGGGGCGCGGGGTGGGGCGCGGCTATAGGAGGA
>NC_041386.1:335032138-335043124 GCF_002162155.2 Triticum dicoccoides
CAAAGGAAAGAGGGGGGGGGGCTACGGTGGCCAGAGTCCCGCTGGGACTCGGCTTCGAGCGAGAGGCGGCGGCCCGGGGCGCTGGCGCCTGGCGCCTGGCGTGCGCGGGGCTGGGGCCTGGCCGGCTGGCTGGGCCTTTGGCCTGGCTGGCCTGGCTCTTTCTTTTTTTTTTTTAAATCGGTTTTGCGCGCAGAAAGACAAAAGAAAAACTATCTAAACGAACTCCAAAAATTCTAAAGTAAATTTTCCCGGACTCCTAAAAATGAGCCGAACAAAATGAACTTTACTCCGGACATAGAATGCAATTTTTTGAAAATGCGCATTTTTCCCTATCCAATTAAAAAGCAAACAAAACTCCGGCAAAACCAAAATTTGATTTATTCATTAGATCTTCATTTTTCCTAAATTTGGGAAAGTCATATTATTCCCTCTCTCATATATTTTTCATATTGGAAAAATAATTGAAGATGAAATAAAATAAATCAAATGATCCACTTTTCAAAATTTGAGAAAACTCAAATATGAAAATAACGAAATCTCCAACTCTCTCCGAGGGTCCTTGAGTTGCGTGAAATTTCTAGGATCGACCAAAATGCAAGAAAATATGATATGCATGATGATCTATGTATAATATTCCAAATTGAAAATTTGGGATGTTACACCTAAACATCAAATGGTTCAACAGCAAGAGAAATAATTCATAGGCATTTCTTGATATTTAACAATATTACCTATTCTTTGACACTCATCACAAGATAAGACGAACTTATGGGCATCCTTGAAGAGAGTATGCCAATAAAATCCAGATTGCAATACCTTGTGACTAGTTCTATCTCAAGCATGATGCCCTCCATAAGACTCAGAGTGACATTTTTGTAGGATTTGTCCCCGTTCATGCTCATGTACACAACGTCTAATGATACCATCGACTCCTTCTTTATAAAGATGTGGGTCATCCCAAAAGTAATGTCTTAAATCATAAAAGAATTTTTTTATTTTGCTAGTATGTAAAGCTAGGTCGTAAATATTTAGCAACAATGTAATTAGCATAGTCACCATACCAAGGAGTGCTATGAGCAAAATTTATTGCAACTAACTGCTCATCAGGAAAACTATCATCAATAGGTAGTGGGTCATCAAACACATTTTCAAGCCTAGACAAATTATCAGCTACAGGGTTCTTAGCTCCTTTTCTATCAATGATATGTAAATCAATTTCTTGTAACAAGAGAACCCAACGAATAAGTCTTGATTTAGCATCTTTTTTTCCATAAGATATTTAATAGCAGCATGATATGTGTGAATAGTTACTTTGAAATCAACCATATAAGGTCTAAATTTATCACAAGCAAACACAACTGCTAAAAATTCTTTTTTAGTAGTAGCATAGTTTCTTTGAGCACTGTCTAGAGTTTTACTAGCATAATGAATAACATTTAGTTTCTTATCAACTCTTTGTGCTAGAACAACACCAACAGCATAATCACTAGCATCACACATATTTCAAAAGGCAAGTTCCAATCAGGTGCTTGAACAATAGGTGCAGATATTAAAGCTTTCTTGAGTGTTTCAAAGGCTTCAAGACAATCATCATCGAAAACAAAAGGAATATCCTTTTGCAAAAGATTAGTAAGACTCCTAGAAATTTTAGAAAAGTCTATGATAAATCTCATATAGAAACCAGCATGACCAAGGAAACTACAAATACCTTTGATGTCCTTAGGACATGGCATTTTCTCAATTGCATCAATCTTAGCTTGGTCCACTTCAATGCCTCTTTCAGAAATGTTATGATCCAAGACAATACCTTCATTAACCATAAAGTGGCACTTCTCCTGATTCGAGGCAAGATTTGTTTGTTCACATCTCTGCAAAACTCGCTCAAGATTGCTTAAACAAACATCAAAAGAATTCCCATAAATAGAAAAGTCATCCATGAAAACCTCAACGATCTTTTCACAAAAGTTAGAGAATATAGCAGTCATACATCTTTGAAAGGTAGCAGGTGCATTACGTAAACCAAAAGGCATACGTCCAAACGGACAAGTAAAAGTAGTCTTTTCTTGATCACGTTGAGTGACATGTATTTGTGAAAAGCCAGAGTATCCATCTAGGAAGCAAAAGTGTGTGTGCTTAGATAATCTTTCAAGCATTTGATCAATAAAAGGCAAAGGGTAATGATCTTTTCTAGTTGCTTTGTTTAATTTTCTGTAATCAATTACCATTCTATAGCCTGTAACATTTCTTTGTGGAATAAATTCATTTTTATCATTAGGAACAACAGTAATACCTCCTTTCTTTGGGAGACAATGAACGTGACTTACCCATCTACTATCAGCTATAGGATAGATTATACGTGCTTCCAGAAGTTTTAAGAGTTCTGTTCTTACCACTTCCTTCATTTTTGGATTCAACTGACGTTGGTGATCAACAACGGGTTTAGCAGCAGGTTCCATATTAATTTTGTGCTGACATAGAGTGGGACTAATGCCCTTTAAATCATTAAGAGTATATCCAATAGCAACCTGGTGCTTCCTTAGAACTTTCAATAATCTTTCTTCTTCATGTTCTGAAAGGTTAGCACTAATAATAACAGGATATATCTTCTTTTCATCAAGATAAGCATATTTTAAAGTGTCTGGCAATTGTTTTAATTCAAACACAGGATCACCTTTAGGTGGAGGAGGACCTCCTAGAGTTTCAATAGGAAAATTATGTTTAAGCAGAGGACGTTGTTCAAAGAAAACCTTATCTATTTCATTTCTTTCATGCATATGAAAATCATTCTCATGGTCTAGCAAATATTGCTCTAAAGGATTAGTAGGTGGTACAGCAATAGAAGCAAGACCAATTAATTCATCCTTACTAGGCAATTCTTTTTCATGATGATTTCTACTAAACTTGGAAATATTGAACTCATGAAACTCATCACCAAAGCTAACACCAATAGTTTGTTTCTCACAATCTATCTTAGCATTAAATGTATTCAATAAAGGTCTACCAAAGATAATGGGACAAAAGTCATCTTGTGGGGAACCAAGAACAAGAAAATCGGTAGGGTATTTAATTTTCCCAGACAAGACTTCAACATCTCTAATCATCCCAACTGGTGATATGGTGTCTCTATTAGCAATTTTAATAGTAACATCTATTTCTTCTATTTCAGCAGGTGCTATGTCTTTCATAATTTCTTCATATAAAGTGTAAGGAATATCACTCACACTAGCACCCATGTCACATAAACCATGATAACGGTGATCTCATATTTTAACTGAAATAACTGGCATGCCAAAAATAGGTCTATGTTTATCTCTTGTATCAGGTTTAGCAATTTCTAGCAGCTTCTTCACAGAAGTAAATAACATGCCCATCCATATATTCTTCTAAGAGATCTTTAACCATAGCAATACTAGGTTCAACTTTAATTTGTTCATCAGGTTTAGGTGTTCTAATATAGCTTTTGTTAACCACGGTTGAAACTTTAGCATGTTCCTTGATCCTAACAGGGAAATGTGGTTTCTCAATATAAGCAGAAGGAACAACTGGATCAACATTATAAAGTATAGTTTCTTCTTTAACTGGTACTGGTTCTTTAATTTCTTCTTTAATTGGTGGGTGATATTTAAACCACTTCTGCTTAGGGAGTTCAACATGAGTAGAAAATGATTCACAAAAGGAGGCTACTATCTCAGAGTCAAGTCCATATTTAGTGCTAAACTTTTGAAAAGCATCAGTATCCACAAAAGATTTAACACAATCATACTTAAGTTTAATACCTGACTCTTTACCTTCATTGAGTTCCCAATCTTCACAGTTGTGCTTAATTCTTTCCAATAGATACCACTGGAGTTCAATAGTCTTCTTCATAAATGAACCAGCACAAGAAGTATCAAGCATGGTTTGATCATTACGAGAAAGCCGAGCATAAAAATTCTAGATAATAATTTCTCTTGAGAGCTCATGATTGTGGCATGAATATAACATTAACTTAAGCCTCCACCAAGTTAGAGCGATACTTTCTCCTTCACGAGGCCAAAAATTATATATATAATTCCGACCACGATGAACTAGATGCATAGGAATTTTTTTTGGTGGAACTCCAATTTCAAATGATTCCAATTCCATGATACAATATCATCACATAGCCTATACCATGCCAATGATTTTCCCTTATAAGACAAAGGGAAAACCTTTTTCATCACTTCATCCCTGGGTAAACCTGCAAGCTTAAGCAATCCACAAATTTGTTCCACATATATCAAGTGCATACCAGGATGTTCCGTTCCATCTCCTGCATAAGGATTAGCTAGCAGTTGATCTATCATACCTGAAGGAATTTCATATTCAATATGTTCAGTAGGTGTAGTAGGTTGAGGGGTAGCTAATTGTGGTTTCGGACAAGGTGAAGATACCCCAAACAAACCCCTCAAAGGATTGTTTTCCATAGTAAAAAGTGACAATAAATTTCAGCACACTATATAAATGTTTCCTTACCAAATTCCACTTACCAAAGGCGCTTCACTCCCCGGCAACGGCGCTAGAAAATAGCCTTGATGACCCAAAAGTATAGGGGATCAATTGTAGCTCTTTTCGATAAGTAAGAATGCCGAACCCAATGAGGAGCAGAAGGAAATGACAAGTAGTTTCCAGTAAGGTATTGTCTGCAAGTGCTGAAATTGTAAGTAGCGAGTAGTCTGATAGCAAGATAGTTTGTAACGAGCAAGTAACAATAATAGTAACAAAAGTGCAGAAAGGTAGCCCAATCCTTTTGAGGCAAAGGACAGGCCGAAACGGTCTCTTATGATAAGCAAAGCGTTCTTGAGGGTACACAGGAATTTCATCTAGTCACTTTCATCATGTTGGTTCGATTTGTGTTCGCTACTTTGATAATTTGATATGTGGGTGGACCGATGCTTAGGTTCTTTTCTTACTTGAACAAACCTCCTACTTATTATTGACCATCCCTCAAGCATCCGCAACTACGAGAAAAGTATTAAGAATAAATTCTAACCATAGCATTAAACTTTTGGATCCAATCGGTCCCTTACGGAATAGCGCATAAACCGGGGTTTAAGCTTCTGTCACTCTCGCAACCCACCATCTAATTGCTAATCCACAATGCATTCCCTTAGACCCAAACATGGTGAAGTGTCATGTAGTCGACGTTCACATGACACCACTAAGGGAATAACAACATACATGATATCAAAATATCGAACACATATCAAGTTCACATGATTACTTGCAACATGATTTCTCCCGTGACCTCAAGAACAAAAGTAACTACTCAAAAATAATAATCATGCTCAAGATAATAGGGGTATTAAATATCATAATGGATCTGAACATATAATCTTCCACCAAATAAACCATATAGTATCAACTACAAGATGTAATCAACACTACTTGTCACGCACAAGTACCAATCTAAAGTTCCGACAACAAGATTGAACACAAGAGATGAACTAGGGTTTGAGAGGATATGGTGTTGTTGAAGATGTTGATGGAGATTGCCATCCCCAAGATGGGAGAGTTGTTGGTGATGATGATGGCGATGATTTCCCCCTCTGGGGGGAAGTTCCCCCCGCAAAATCGCTCCGCCGGAGGGCAAAAGTGCTCCTGCCCAAGTTCCGCCTGGAGGTGGCGGCGCTTCGTCCCGAAAGTCCTCCTCTTATTTATTTTCTAGGTCAAAGCGACTTATATACGACAAGATGGGCATCAGAGGTGGGCCGAGGAGGCCACAACCCACCAGGGCGCGCCTGGGGGGCCTGGCGCGCCCAGGTGGGTTGTGCCCAGCTGGTGGCCCCCTCTGGTGTTTATTGGCTCTAGTATTTCTCAAATAATCCATAAAAAATCTCCGTAAAGTTTCAGCTCATTTGGAGTTGTGCAGAATAGGTGGCCTGACGTAGCTTTTCCAAGTCCAGATTTCCAGCTGTCAGAATTCTCCCTGTTGGTGTGTTCCTTGCAAATTATGGGAGAAAAGGCATTAGAATTACTCCAAAAAGCATTATTATGTATAAAAACATTATAAACAACAGTAAGAAAACATGATGCAAAATGGACGTATCACCTCTTCACTCATGGAGTCATATGTTTCGTCATCATTGAGGATCATGGTGCGCTTGTTGGTACACTCAAAGGACTTGTGGCCTCGGCCACCGCATGTGAAGAACATGATGGAGCTTGTCTTGATGGTCTCATGCGGTGGAGTTGTAGATGATGAAACTCTCGGCTTGATGTTGCTTGGAGTAGGAGGACGACTTAAGGTTGTCAAAGTTTTCTTGTAACTTCACTTGTCGTAGTTGCTTGTAGGAGGTTTGGTCGAGGTAGTAGGCGTTGGAGTGATTGAAGCTTGGTTGTTGGAGAAGCCGTAGCTCTTGGAAGAGTATTTGGCATACTTGAAGTCATCTTGCACTTGTTGCTCCGCCTTGGTGGCTTGGTGCACTAGCTCAATGAGGTTTGAGTATGGTTGGAAGTCGGCGATCTTCTTGATAGGGTGATTGAGTCCATTCAAGAAACGTGCCATAGTTTGCTCACCATCTTCCATGACATTAGCTCGTATCATGGCAATCTCCATTTCCTTGTAGTACACTTCAATGCTCTTTGTTCCTTGCTTGAGAAGTTGCAATTTCCTGAAGAGGTCACGGTTGTAGTAGGTTGGCACAAAAGTGTTCTCATGACATCCTTCATTTGCGCCCAAGTTGCGACATGTGGTTCACCTCTTGCCTCACGGTGCTCAATGACTTGTTCCCACCAAACGAGGACGTAGTCGTGAAACACAAGGGATGCCATGGCGATCTTCTTCTCTTCCTCATAATTGTGCAAAGGAAATATCTTGTCGACCTTCAATGCCCATGAAAGGTACTCTTCGGGATCGTTGCTTCCGGTGAACTTGAGCATGGTGAATTGAGCTTGCCATAGTGTTGCTCTTCGTTGTGTTGGGGTCGAGGATGATGTCGCCCTTGACGTGGAGGGTTGTCAAACCCATTTTGTTGTTGGCATGGAGGATTGTCATTGTCAAGTTGCTCTTGGCGAACTTGGGGTTCTTGCGAGGAGCTTGTCGAACTTGTCAGTGCATTTCTGCTTGATAGTTCCTCGGTTGAACTTCCTCGTGAAGCGCTTCTTCTGGCTTGCGCGTATGTCGGTTGCGATTGGCGGCGGCGCGACTTTTGTCATGGATTGCACGTTGCGCCTCAAGTGCTTGAGCTTCTCGCTGTTGTTGACTTCACGTTGTGCCCGGGCATCTTGTTCGTCTTGGTGTTGTCATGCTCGCTCTTCCTCTTGTTGGCGTAGGCGTTGTCATTCTTGCGCTTGCGTGAAGGTAGCTTGATTTTGGTGATGTCAATGTTCTTGCACTAGCAATTTCTCTTGAGGATCATTTCCGTGTAGAGGATTGCAGTTTGCTTGATGGTCTGGTCGCGTGGCTCGACGAAGAGTGTTCGATGTCGGTGTAGTTGAGCCCGAGATGGCGTCGTCAGAGTGTCGACTCGAGCGGCTCTGTCTTGAGTATGACGACGAGGTAGAAGAGCGGTTGACCATCATGGCTCAAACGTCCTCCCTTAGAGAGGCCATGGATGTGTCAAAGTAGTCTCTTGTACGTTGCTCGGATTGTCGCAAGTCAGTGGCGAGGTTGTTGATGCGGTCGCCCAAAGCTTGTTGTTCTTGATGCAAAGCTCTTTGTGCATGAAAGAGGTGGCTCTTGGTGACGGAGGAGGTCAAGTCGTCGTCTTGCTCGATGAAGAGTGGGTTGGTAGAAGAACTTGGCCTATCCATCATTGCGAGTAAATGTGTGAGAGGAAGTAGAAAAAAACTATACCAAATGTTCCCTGACCGATGTTGAAGATGGATCAATGATCACTCAAATGTGTATTAAGGGAATATCACAATTGGTACCAATTCTTGTCAGTTCTCACACCTACACAAGTAAAAGCTTATGGTGCAGCTCGGTTAGGATGGTAGCACAAAATTGACGCAATTGTTAGTGAGACTTAATGATGTTGAAAAAGATTTTCAAATTTGCAAATGCAACAAGTAGACCAATAGCAAATAGGTGTACATGGAAACACACACCCGGATAGATAAATGGAGTCGTGCAACCAAGGAATGAGCCAAAATATGGAATCCACAAAAATGCTCTTGTTGCACAACTCTAGAGAGACGCTAGCACGATTGCACAATAGGCGGATACAAAACTTGTGCACAACCTACAATGCAAAAATTCAATGACTTCTATCCCAAGTATGCTATATGGATGGAGTTCGGATGATATGATCCAAGATGATCGAGTATGACAATCTTAATGTAGTATGATGCTATGGTTCTTGCTTAAAAGCTCTTTGCTTATCTTTCCTATTTTTCTTAAAAGCTTGTTTGGATCTTTCTCTTTTGAGCTCTTTCTCATGCAAAACTTCATGAACCAAGATAGCAACTGTATATGCGATGACAACCTTGTGACACAAGAGATGATACCAAGATATGTACCAAGATGATATGGTATGTATGGAATGGGAGAATATGATCACTAATGTGCACAAGTAACATTGCCGGCAATACTCAAAGGCTAGTCTCGATAGGAAAGCTGGTAGGTAAAATGGGCTATGGGTTATCAATGCAATGGCAAGGAGTAGACAAAGATGTCATCGAGGTTACCATCGCGGGTTACTCGTTTGTAAGCAAGGACGGATGATAGTAAAGCGGTCATTGTCGATGATGAGTCTGTGGCGAAGATGAGCGGTGGTGATGACGATGACGAACCATCCCTAAGTTGCCGAAACGCGTGAGGAAATGGAAACCACAACTCAAATCTCAGAGAACAAAACATGTAAAAATTGTCGGAGTGCATAACGAGTAAGAAATGGTGGTTACGGAAACCGTTGGCGGATTGACAAGTGGAGTTATCGGAGTGTTGTTATGGGAATGTGGTATTGGGGTGCGAATGTGGAAGTGGGAATGGAGTGGCAATGTGGAAGTGTGAGTGGTGGCTGGAAATTTTTGGGCAAAAATTTGAAGTATCGTTTGGGAACGTCGGACGTCCGGTGGTTGCTGGACGCAAAAAATTTAAGTATCATTTGGGAACGTCGGACGTCCGGTGGTTGCCGGACGACTGGTAGTCGTCGGACGTCCGATGACTGTCGGGCGACCGGTGCCTGGGCGATTTCGGCATAGGATGAACTTCTAGGGTTTGAGGTGGGAAAGCAAAATTGGGGCAAAATTGGAAGAATATGTGGATGAAAATGGTGGAGATGGTGGGGAAAAGCTAGATCCACTCCTGGCAAAGCAAATCCATGGATCAAATCTGACAAAACTTCATCACACCAACAAATCACACAAAAATTGGGTGGTTATTTTTGTGGGAATTTTCAAATTTGGTGAAGAACAAAACAAAACAAGGCTAGAAAACAAGGGCAAGGGCTCCAAATTAGTGATCAACCAAGGCTCATGATACCAAGATGATGTAGGGTGGAAACCGTAGGGCCGATATTTCATGATTGGAGCGGATCCTATGGCGAACACGAGGAACACGAGGGAAAACATGAGAGAAATCACTCAAACCAACAAGATTCGATTACACATGTGCTAGATCCTCGAAACATAAAAAGATACACGATCCATGATCAACAAAGGACGATACAAGTAGCAAGTTCTTCTATGTGAGGAGGTCTTGAGGGGGTCTTCCCGTGAGGGGTCTTGAATCCGCTTGGGGGATCTTCTCCGAAGAGGTCGTGAACTCCGATGGAGAAGTAACCAAGTGGATGAGCAAAGCTCTATCTCTCAAATGAGCTAATCCTTTTCTAACCCTAGAAAGAGGGAGGAGGAGGAGTATATATATAGTCTAAGGGGGTGAAAGGGTACGTGGGCCTTGGCCCAAATCACTATGCACAGACAGGCGTCGGTCGTCCGGATGCTGTCAGACGTCCAATGGCTCGTGAGGGTCCGGACGTCCGACATTTTGGCTCAGATCAGGTGGAGTCAGATTTTCAGAGACGGGCAGTCATCCGGTCGGTGGTCGGCCGAAGGCTTCGGACTTCCGATAATTTCCCTTCGGTTGGGTGACACCGGATGTCTGGAGGGGCTTGGTCGTCCAGTCGCTTGGGTGTGTTGGAAGTTCGGTCCGCATTGGCCGGCCAACCGCTGTAGCGTGCATAGATTGGGACTTGGCTAGCTGGCTAGCGCTTCCAGGCATCGGACGTCCGGTCCAGACCGGTTGTCTGGTGGCTGTAGACTTCTGGCAGCCCTTCTTCTTATTCCTTGTACTTGGTGTCCTTGTTGTCTTGTCCGTTTGGGTGTCGCTGATCCGTGGCCTTCCTCCAAGCACCTGATCACACATAGGGTTTCCCCTTGAGGTAGTAGCCATGTATCACATGTCTGAAGTGGTAGTTAAGAGAGGAGCGAGTTCACCTTAGTTTCAATAGCCTTTGCTCGAGCTCTTGTCATTGGTCCAAGTGCTGTCGTGGGAGACGTAGGTAGGTCCATGGGGATGACCTTGGGATGCTCCGTATCACTTGGTCATGCTGGTTTCTATAGGAGATTTATTAAAGACTTCTATAAAATTTCTAGGCCTCTCACACTACTGGAATCAGCTCATTTGCCATCTGCCAGCTCTTTGCCGTCAGCTAGCGGACGGCAAAGAAGCACTTTGCCATCAGCTACCCAAAAGCATATGGCAAAGAAATGGCAGACGGCAAAGAAGCTCTTTGCTGTCCGCGAGCTCTTTGCCGCCTGCTGGCAGACGGCAAAGAATCTTTGCCGTCCGCTGGCAGACGACAAAGAGAGGTGGCCCCCACCCCCCGCCCGTTTGGAAAAAAACTTAACGGCCCACCTCTTTGCCGTCTGCCAGTAGACGGCAAAGAGGCAAAAGGGCGGATGGCAAACAGAGGCGGACGGCAAAGAGGACACTACCTAACGGCCCGTACCGCCCCCCCCGCCCGTTACTCTGTTATCTCCTCGCCCCCGACGCGCCCCGCCACCACTTCCCACCCCACCGCC
>NC_041386.1:335043411-335044078 GCF_002162155.2 Triticum dicoccoides
CCTCGGGTCCGGCGCCGCCGCCCCAGGCCGGCCCGCCCCCCTCCTCCACCGGCCACCTCCTCCATCGGCCCAGGTGAGCTCTACCTCTCCTCTGTTTTTCCTTTTTTCTGTTTTTTTAGTTTTAGGTTTATGTTTAGTTTAGATTTAGTTTTAGTTTTAGTTTTAGGTTTAGTTTTAGGTTTAGGTTTAGTTTTAGTTTAGTTTTAGGTTTAGATTTAGTTTTTTCCTTTTTTTCTGTTTTTTTAGTTTTAGGTTTATGTTTAGTTTAGATTTAGGTTTAGTTTTAGGTTTAGTTTAGTTTTAGGAAAGAAGAAGAAGAAGAAGAAGAAGAAAACAGGAGAGGAGGAGAAGAAGAAGAGGAAAAAGGAAAGGAAGAAGAAGAAGAGGAGGAGGAGAAGAAAAAAGAAGAAGAGGAAGAAGAAGAAGAAAAAAGAGGAGAGGAGGAGAAGAAGAAGAGGAAAAAGGAAAGGACGAAGAAGAATAAGAAGAAGAAGAAGAAGAAGAAGAAGAAGGGAAAAAGGAAGAAAAGGAAGAAGAGGAAGAAGAAGAAAAGGAAAAAAGAGGAAAAAAATGACCTGACACGGCACCCCGACCCCGACCCGGCACCCCGACACGAGACCCCGACCCCGACACCCCGACCCCGACACCGACACCGACACCCCGACCC
>NC_041386.1:335044314-335087907 GCF_002162155.2 Triticum dicoccoides
ACCCCGACACCGACACGGCACTACCCCGACATCGACACGACACCCCGACCCCCCCGACCCCGAAACAGCACCCCGACCCTGAGACGGCACCCCGACACCGACAGGACACCCTGACCACCGACACCTCCCGAAAAGGTGTTCTTTGGCCTTCCAGAGGCCGACGGGGTCATATATTTGTGAATTATTAGTTAGGTCATATATTTTTTGATTTTGTTATGAAAAACATCATATATAATTGTGTTGATCGTGTAGTTTTAAATGTGCAGTTGTTTCATCGCTGCGAGGTTTGGTGTTCGACGACCTCGCTGTGCGTTTGACGAGCTCTGCCCCTTTGTTCGTGGGTGAGCACAAATGACAAGTCCTCCTCCCCCATTAATTATTTGATCTATTCCAATGAAACTTGATAGCTAGCTATATATGTGTCTTGAATCATCAGTATGCGTAACCAATATGTGTCTCCCGTTCGAAAGCGTCATAGTTATAAATATGCATGCATTTGCATATTTATAACCTTGATTCTTTCGAATTGTCCAACGCTATCCATGGACAGCCCAAGTATGTGTAGATTGGGTTCGTTTTCCCATATGCTTTGCTCCGGATCCGACGCATATATTTCGTCGGTGCCTCCCCTGTTGTTCTCCGGGTACACATCCTCTCTGTTTATTGCAGAGACGTGTATCAGGAGAACAGCGGGGTGGTGCTGCCGAAATTTTGCGTCGGATCCGGAGCATAGCATGGGAAAATGAACCCAATCTACACATACACGGGTGGTATTAGGACCTATCATTACCTATTAGAGTGTAGGTTGCATGGACGTAATAAAATTGACAAAGTAGATCAACTGATGAATATATACATGGTGAATTACATATATAATTGTTGTGTGTCCATTAGCTCTGAAAGTCAAGATGAGTGACCGTGCTTGGATGTATACCGGTCACACTGGTCAGAACAAATGGAGCGCTGAATGGTTCACAAAAACTAAGGGGTTTGTGCAAGCCGCATTTGCAAATGGCCAAAAGAAAACCTGGTGCCCCTGTTTCCGGTGCGGCAATTGGGAAAAGAAGACAGAGGCTGAATTGGGCAAACACCTGTAGAAGAGTGGTTTTACGCCCGATTATACGGTGTGGACATTTCATGGTGAGTTTGCCCAACGTGACCGAGCTGAGGTGGATCATCGTCGCATCGACGAGCATGGTACCGGGATGGAAAACATGGTGCAAGGCTATGATGATGCTCGGGATTCGGACGAGGAGATGGAAGAATATCGCCGAGGCACTTTTTGGTACATTGTTCGACATAGATGGGAAGTCAAAGGATAATACTAAGGCTAGAGTCGATCTGGAGGCGCTATGTGATAGGGTGGATCCAACCTCAGCCTATTCAAAGGGGACGAGGTAAGAAGAAGAGAGGAGTTGGAGCACGTGGTCGCGGGAGAGGAGGTATGGTGACTCGTACGGCGCCTTCCTCGCCACCGCCCCCAGCTGTTTCACCCGATCACGTGACTGCTAGGGTGGACTCGTCTGAGGAGGAGGCTGCACGGACTCCGGTCCACGAGCCTCCGGTCCACGAGTCTTCGGCCCACGAGCCTCGGGTCGACGGGCCTTCGGCCCACGAGACTTGGGCCCACGAGACCTCGGAGGAGCACACGTCTGGATGGGGTACCTGGCCGGGTCAGCCTGAGTATGGCGGGGAGCCGACTGATGAGGAGGGGGAGGAGGGGGGCAACGTGTACCAGCGTGGTGCTACACGGCTCCCGTCCGTGCCGGTGACCCACGAGCAGAGGTGGTTGATTTTCCCTGATGGGGAGAGGTACGTAAGTGCATTTAATATTTTTGTACCTTCTGCATTCACGTTTCTTAAAATAACTAATGTGTTGGCCTTGTCATCCTGCAGGGGTTGGGACCACCATCATAGTGTCCGCCGTCCCAACTCCGTCCTTGGAGTTCTTTGCCGGCAAAACTTCCCGGGGTTTGTCATGTTGCCTGGTGAGGGTCGGCTTCTAGAGCTTGGATTGAGCTGGGAGCACTACGTGGCTGCCCCGGCCCCGCCGGATGAGATTATCGACGGTGTCGTGTGCGACACGAGGGCAGACATGGTGATCAGAAAGTTCTGGGTAATTTCTCCTTTACACATTTAAAAATCTTCAACTAGCTAGTTATTAATTGTACTAATCAATATTGTCTCATTTGACTGCAGACATTCTACAGGTGTGAGGAGGGATACGAGGAGGACGCGGCACATGTTATCGAGAACATCTGCAAGCGCCTACTCCAGAACTTACGGCACGAGGCTCGGGTGCAGGCTGTTCGAGACTACTACGCCTTGCGTGGTATCAAGAAGACCAAGCCGGCGTGCCGCGATAAGTTCCTGAGTAAGGAGCAGTACATGAAGGTAATTCTTAAGGCCTTCTCTACTTAAGTTCCTTCATTTAGTAATTCTTAGGCATAGCGCTCAAGTTTCTATTTGCTAACTTAGGCGCCTCCGAGATGGTGTGCGGATCGGATGGATTGTTGGGAGGTGTTGGTCGATGAGTGGTGCTCAAAACAATGGCTAGCCCTCCACAACGAGGCCAAGGACAAACGTTACCAAATGGAAGGTGTGCCACACCATCAAGGCAGCTCCAACTTATATTAGTTCGGGCGCAACTGGGTATGTGGTTTGCTTCATGATTCATGCAATTCATTCATCATGCTAGCTTGAGCCCTTTAATTACTAATTTTCATTGTTTCTCTCTTTCAGGCACGCTACAACAAGGCGGATAAGGTGCCAGAGGTGTACGACCTGTATGCCATGGCCCACACTGCCTCTTTCAAGAAAGTCAAGGCTTTCTCTCAGTCTGACCTCGATGATGCAAACAACTTCACCAACATCTCCTCCCACAACAAGCTCGTGAGATATAGAGATGAGGGGAAGGCGAGGAAAGGGGAGGACTTTAACCTGAGCCAGGGTCCCATTGATCCAGAGCTGGTGATGATATCTGGTGGCGGGAGGTCCCATGGCTCCATAGCCATTGGAGATGGACTTATCCGTTGTCCTAGCACTCTCCCGGAGATCAAGGCGCGCCAGTCGAGCTCCGCTCCTGAGATAAGGCCTCATGAATGGCCAGTGCAACTCGCCATCAAGGTTAGTGATACGTACTCAGTTATCTTTCTCCATTAATTACATTGTGTGCGCTTCCATCAATGATTACAAATGGTCATGTGAGTGGTGTTGCAGGCTGCTATACAGAGTGAGAGAGATAGAACGGAGAAACTTCTGGCGGAGGCGGCGGAGAGGCAGCGGGAGTTGGAGGAGAGGACGACAAAGATGATGGAGGAGAGGGAACGGAATGACATGCAGGCAAGGGCCATGTACGAGCTCCTTGTGGTAAGTTTCTTCTGCAGATTAGCCAAAACATTCATGTAGTGTTTGTCTCATTACTAACTAGTATGACTGAGTCGTCAAAACCAAATGTGCAGTCTGTGTGCAAGAAGACAGGTCAGACCGCTCCGCCGATGCCAGTGATTGCTCCTGGGACCACGGTGAGTTTTATTTGAATGGACATTACTTGCTAGTCTTAACATTTGAGTGTCATCATGCTAACAAGACATTGGAAATGATCTTTGGTGCAGCGTAACTCCAGACAAGCATCGCACGATCCTTCTCCATCTACCGACACGAGCCACCCCGCTCCTACACCTCCTCGATCTTGGTAAGTTTATCTAGTGTTTTGCTTAACACATGCATAAAGACCTAGACTTGGCTTTATTTCCTCCAATTCTTACCATAATGACCTAGACTTAGCTTCTTCTCCTCCAAAATGACTTAATAAGCTTACTGACCTCCAAAACCATCCATTTTACCTAAGTTAGCTCTAAAACGATCTGTACTTAGCTTACTTATGTCAAAAAATGCATAATTAGCTTAGTTAGCTCATAGACGATCCATTTTACCTAAGTTAGCTGTAAAATGACCCATTTTACCTAGGTTAGCTTATAAATGATCCAGTTCATCCAAGTTAGCTCAAAAATGACCCATTTTACCTAGATTAGCTCCTAAATGATCCATTTTACCTATGTTTGCTTTAAAATGACCCATTTCACCTAGGTTAACTCCAACATGACCCATCTTACCTAGGTTATCTCATAAACGATCCATTTCAACTAATTTAGCTCATAAACGATCCATTTCACCAAGTTAGCTAAAAAACGATCCATTTCACCTAAATTAGCTCTTAAATGATCCATTTCACCTACGTTAGCTCAAAAAGATCCATTTCAACTAAATTAGCTCATAAATGATCCATTTCACCTAAGTTAGCTCAAAAACGATCCATTTCAACTAAGTTAGCTCATAAATGATCCATTTCACCTAAGTTAGCTAAAAAAATGATCCATTTCACCTTAGTTACCTCAAAAACGATCCATTTGACCTTAGTTAGCTCATAAACGACCCATTTCAACTAAGTTAGCTCATAAATGATCCATTTCACCTTAGCTAGCTCATAAACGACCCATTTCAACTTAGTTAGCTCATATATGATCCATTTCACATAAGTTAGCTCATAAATGACATACTCTTCTTGTTCTAGTCTTCTTCTTGTTCTACTCTTCTTGCTCTAGTCTTCTTCTTGTTCTACTCTTCTTCTTATTCTACTCTTCTTGTTCTAACTTTCTTATTTTTCATTTTGCAGATTTCATTCACTTGACGAAAGCTTGCATAGATGGAGTGCTCCTTATCCCTTTCTCTGTTTCTTTTGTATCGTTGAACTATGCATGTATCGTTGGATGAAACTATTGTAATATATATGGTTGGATGCCTCTATGTTGAACTTGTTATGTATGATGGAACTATGCATGTAATATATATGGTTGGATGATGAAGTTATGTGTTGGATATCTTATATGTTTGCTCTGTAATGGCCTTTTGAAATATATCTATATATGTCATATATATTTGTGATGAAAATTGTTGGATTTAATAAAAAACAGATAAAAGAGCCAATAAGCAGGCTCTTCGTCTGCCACCGACAGCAACGGGCTCTTTGCCATCTGCCGCGGACGGCAAAGAAGACACGTGGCATCCAGTTGTGCTTCCTGGGAGCTGACCCATTTGGTCAGTTTGCCTACAGTGGCAGACGGCAAAGACTTTGCCATCAGTGGCAGACGGCAAAGAACCTGCCATGTAGTGACGTGTAGATGACATCATACGGCGGACGACAAAGACACTAGAAATTTTGCCGTCAGCGGCGGACGGCAAAGGCCTGTCGTTAGCCACTTAACGGACTGACAGTGCAATTATTGCCGTCCGCTCTCTTTGCCGTCAGCCGCCAGGAAGCAGACGGCAAAGTAGCTGTTTACCGTAGCCTACTTTGCCGGAGCCTTTTGCCATCCGCGGCTGACGGCAATGGCCTTTGCCGTCCGCCGTTCATGCCTTTGCCGTCCGCCGTGGCAAACGGCAAAATAGCTGATTCCAGTAGTGTCACTAATGTTTTGCCAAAAGATGTTCCATTTGTTTTTGATGATGATTATGTAGAAGTATTCGAAATACTTGAGAAAGCCTTAATTTCTGCACCTATTGTTCAACCACCTGATTGGAACCTACCCTTTGAAATTATGTGTGCTAGTGATTATGTTGTTGGTGTCGTTCTAGGACAAAGAGTCGATAAGAAATTAAATGTTACCCATTATGCTAGTAAAACTCTAGATAGTGCTCATAGAAATTATGCTACTGCTGAAAAGAATTTTTAGCGGTTGTGTTTGCTTGTGATAACTTTCGATATTATATTGTTGATTCCAAAGTAACTGTTCACACAGATCATGCCGGTATTAAATACCTTATGGAAAAGAAAGGCGCTAAACCTAGACTTATTAGATGGCTTCTCTTGCTACAAGAATTTGCTTTACATATTACTGATATGTCTCTAACGTATCTATAGTTTATGAAGTATTCATGCCATGTTTACAACAATTTTATATGGTTTTGGTCTGATTTGATTAGAACTAACCCGGACTGACGTTGTTTTCAGCAGAACTACCGTGGTGTCGTTTTTTGTGCAGAAATAAAAGTTCTCAAAATGAGCTGAAAATTTACGGTGTTTTTTATGGACCAAAACAGACCCCCAAAGCACTGGAGCTGGGCCAGGAAATGACCGAGGTGGCCACAAACCACCAGGCCATGCCCTACCCCCCAAGGAGGGTGCTCCCGGCTTGTGGGCCCCTCGGATACCCCCTTGACGTGAGACTGATGCCAAAAATTCTTATCAATACCCAAACCTATGAAAAGAACCCTAGACGAGAAGTTCTGCCGCTGCAAGCCTCTATACCCACGAAAAATCAATCTAGGCCCTCTCTGGCATCCTGCCGGAGGGGGCCATCACCATTGGAGGCCATGGAGGAGGAAGCCGGAGGGGGCCATCATCACCATGGAGGCCAAGGACCAGAGGGAGAACCTCTTCCCATCTAGGGGGAGGCCATGGAGGAGGAAGCACAATGGGGAGACTCTCTCCCCCTCTCTCTCGGTGGCACCGGAGTACCGCCGGGGGAACCATCACCGCGGTGATCATCTTCATCAGCATCACCATCTTCATCACCTTACTCATCTCTTTTAAGTGGTCCACTCTCCCGTACCCCACTGTAATCCCCTACTTGAACATGGTGCTTTATGCCACATATTAAGATCCAATAATGGGTTGCCATCCTATGATGTTTTAAGTAGATTTCTTTTGTCTTTTTGGTTGATGGATGATCTAGACTGGTTTTAGTTCTATGTTTTATATTGGTGCTATCCTATGGTGCCCTTTGTGCCGCACACACATGAGTGATTCCCGTTGTAGGGTGTTGCAATGCGTTCATGATTAGTGTATGGCGGGTTGCTAGAGTGACAGAAGCTTGAACCCCAGTAAGGGGTTGTTGGGTATGGGAGTAAAGAGGACTTGATACTTTAATGCTATGGTTGGGTTTTACCTTAATGATCTTTAGTAGTTGTGGATGCTTGCTAGAGTTCCAATCATAAGTGCATACGATCCAAGTAGTGAAAGTATGTTAGCTTATGCCTCTCCCTCATGTAGAATTACAATAATGATTGCCGATCTTGTTAACAATTGCCTAGGATAATTCTATGCACTGATTCATCATTATGACACACCCGTTTTTTGTAATATATTGTGACATATTCTAACTTTATGATAATAGCACCTATTTTTATATTTTAGCTCCCCAATATCTTGCAAAGCTATCCACTTTATACCCACAACGTAGTTTTATTTCTCATTTGTAGATGAAAGCAAACACTCAGTGTACGTAGAGTCGTATCAGTGGCAGATAGGACTTGAGAGAATATTGATCTTACCTTCAGCTCCTTGTGGGTTCGACACTCCATACTTATCACTTCCATCTTTGGAAATTTCTATGATGATTCCTTGCACTTGGGGATTATCAAGCTCTTTTCTCGCGCCGTTGTCGGGGAGCAATAGCATGGGGTTGACATTCTCGTGTGTGCTTGCTTGCTTTCATCACTAAGTAGATTTTGTTTTTTCCTTTTTTTGTTTTCATTAGTTGTGGGTGAAACAAAAAAAATAAGAATGCAAAATACAAAAATAATACTTGCCTCTTATGCCTAAAAACTTTTTCAAAAAGAGAAGTGATTGGAAGGTTATGTGTTGGAGAAGTGAGGGTAAACCTTGAACACTTGTGTTCATGCTTGTGGAAACAATGTAGAATTTTCCACGGAAGTTTCTCAAAAATAATTATCCCCTTGTATATATCCATTGTATTATAAAAATAATGTGCCAAGATATAGCTTTAGGACGATTATATTGCTTGTTTGCAATGTGTGGTGCGAAAATAGAAACTTTGACTATAGTGGATGAATTTACATTTTTTACTGGAACTTCAAAAGTTTCTGAAATTATTACTGCTATGTAAATTGTTTAGTTTGTCCTATTTTTCAGAATTTTTGGAGTTACATAAGTATAGGAAAATGTATAGATTGCTACAGACTGCCCTGTTTTTGACAGATTCTGTTTTCTATGTGTTGTTCGCTTATTTTGATGAATCTATGGGTTGTATCGGGGGGTATGAACCATGGTGAAGTTGGAATACAGTAGATAATGCTATTACGAAATTGGAATGAGTTTAGAATAGTACCTAAAGGTAGTGATTTGCCTTATTATACTAAAGGATCTCACAATGGTTTTTGTTAAGTTTTCTGTGGATGAAGTGTTCAAAGATGGAGGAGGTATCAATACAAGAAGAATACGGAGAGACAATAGTTCAAGCTTGGGGATGCCCAAGGCACCTCAAGTAAATATATCAAGGAGACTCAAGCATCTAAGCTTGGGGATGCCTCGGAAGGCATCCCACCTTTATTCTTCAACAACTATCAGTATACCTCACTTTTTGTTTTGTTCACAAGATATGCATCTTTTGTGTTTTTCTTTTCCTTTATGCACCATGCTAGTATGAGATAGTCCTACATGGTTTTATAGAATGCTCATTGTGCTTCACTTAAATCTTTTGAGTATGAATTTGTAGAATGCTCTTTGTGCTTCACTTAAATCTTTGGAGTATGGCTTCATAGTATGCTTCGTGTGCTCCACTTATGTATTTTGAGCTTGGATATTGGTCAATCCATACTAATTGTAGAATGGTCTATGAACTTCACTTATATATTTTAGAGTATGAATAAAACTATCATCGAAATTGGGCTTGGAAGAGTGTCATTAAAATATCAATGCTTAGCTAAAAAACTTTAAAGAAAAGTTCCTATTCAGAGACTACCTAATGTTTATCCTTACTGTTTTTGTGTGTTCACATTATTAAGCTACTGTAGTAATCATGTTTTATAGTTTTGTTTCAACAAAGTGCCAAGTAAAGCCTTTGGGATGGTCTATGGTGATAGTTGATTTGATCTTGCCGAAAAACAGAAACTTTTGCGCTCATTGCTAGAATTTTAAAAAATCGCAGAAATGTGCTTTTGATCTGAATGTTTTACACAAGATTATATAAAAATTTCCTAGATTGTCCTAATTCATTAGAATTTTTGGTGTAACAGAAGTTCGGCTAATATTCAAATCTTTCCATACTGTTCTGTTTTTGACAGATTTTGTTTGCAACGCATAGTTTGCTTGTCTTATGGTTTTTGTGGCCTGTATTGCTTAATATAGATTGTGGAATTATAGATTATAGTAGGAATTATGTGGAAACAATTATGAATCTTTTCTTTGACAGTACCCAAGTGAATGATTTGTTTTACTATACTAACCCATCTCACAAAGTTCCGTTCAGTTTTGTGTGATTGAAGTTTTCAAGTTTTGGGTGAGATATCGATATGAGGGGAATAAGGAATGACAAGACCCTAACCTTGGTGATGCAACGAAACTTTTTGACGATTTTTTTGGAACAAAAGAGGCACTAGAAGCTTCATGGGAGGACCAGAAGGTGAAGGACGTGAGCACAAGACACCTGGGCATGCCAGGAGGCACAGGCACGCCCAGGTAGGTTGTGCCCACCTCCACTACAAAAAAAATACACTTGCGTGATGATACGTGTTTGTCACAGTTGGTCACGTTTTATGTCATGCATGTACATCCATGACAATTTTATGACAAAATCAAGATAGTCATACATGTGTTGTCATAGGAGTGTTACATGACATTACCAAAATTATCATCACGGAAGTGTCCACTTCCATGACGATAAATCGCGCGTCACAGAAGTGCTTTGGTCAAGGGTGACCGACACATGGCATCGACCGTAAGGGAACGCCGTTAAGCTATCGGGTCCGGTTTTGGATCCGATAACCTGTTGACAGCCCGGACCAATGGGGTTTTTCCACGTGTAAAATTCTAATTGGCTGACGGAAACACGTGTCAGCTCCGTGTTGGCACAGGTGTCACTCATCCAATGGGCGAGATGTGACTATGATATGTTGACACGTGGACCGGCCCAAAAGTGTCCCATAAAGTTTAAATGGGCCGTCCCAACTAAAGGACCGCAAGATTTTGCGGACCATAATGGGTCGGCCCAGCTAAAGGCCCACGAGATTTTGCGGACCATAATGGGCTGGCCCATCTAAAGGCCCACAAGATTTTGCAGGCCATAATGGGCCGGCCCAGGTAAAGGCCCACAAGATTTTCGCGGCCCATAATGGGCCGGCCTAGGTGAAGGCCCACAAGATTTCTGGGGACCATAATGGGTAAGCCCAGATAAAGGCCCACGAGATTTTACCAACATTAATGGGCAGGCCCAGCTGTAGGCCCACAAGATTTTGAGGACCCTAGTAGGTCGACCCATTAACTGGCTGCCATGTTTTGGGCCAAATGCCGGCCCATATTTGATCCGGTCCATTAATGGCCTGCCAGGTTCCGGGCCTAACAATGACCCATATGAGATCCGGCCCGTTAAAAGCCTACCACGTTCTTGGCCAAATTACGGCCCAGATCAGGTCCGGCCCTTTAAGAGGCTTTGGGCTAAATTATGGCCCATATCAGATTCGTCCCGTCAACTAGACGCTATGATTTTGGCCCCACTTGCTAAAGGCCCATTTAGTAATTCGGCCTGATATTAGTTTCGGCCTATTAAGGGCTCGTTTAACATTTTGGCCCTATATTAATTTCGGCCTGTTAAAAGCCTGTCATATAGTTGGGCCTAACTACGGCCCGGTTTGCATCCCGCCTGCTCGCAGCCGATAATCTGATTGGGCCAAACAAGGACCGAGACAATTTTGGCATGTTAAAAGCCTGTGATTTGATTGGCACAATCATGGGCCGGGGTCCATTTCAGGCTGCTGCCGGCCCATGAGCTGTTCGACACGTTTCAGGCCTTCTAACGGACCAAGATGACGGGGCCCATGATGCGGATCATACATCGTGATTGCATGACGGCTCGATTATGTACCATAATTTTACGGTTTGGCCGGTTTACTACGAAGACATGATATATATACATTAAAATAACTGCAGCATCGTGAATAAGAAAAAACCTAGACTATACAATAAAGAAATTACGACATATTACAACCAATGGGCATCAAAGTTTGCCACTATGATGATAAAGCAAAAGCAGACAACAGATTACATACACGGGTCATCAAAGATCGCCACCAGTGCAACTAAACACACCGAGAAAATAATATACAAAACCGACAACACTTCAATAGAGTTCAAGAAAGGTTAGCCCCGCTGGGGAGCTACAGCGCAAGTAGTTGAGCAAGCTGATGAGACTGCGCTTGTTTAACACTTATATCCTCCTCACTCTGAAAGATAAACAAGCAGACAGATGACATGTTTTGCACATAAAAGTATCAGTGCTGACAATTCATCACATTTCTTACTGACCAATAAAGTGACACAGTTTAAAATTGCATTAACACAATATGGTATTATTCAGGTCAAGACATGGCAGGAAATGACATTGTGAAGGAGTTGGCAGCTTCATGACACCACTCGATTACAGATCAAGAACTCATAAGTATCAATGGTTAGTGTGCTGTCAATTTATCCCATTTCAGATTGGCAAATAAAGAGACATTTTAAATAATAGTAGAATGATATGACATTGTTCATAGTTAAGACATTGCAGAATATGACATTGTGCTGTAGTGGGTAGGTTCACCACACCACTGGACTACGGATCAAGAACAGAAGCATACATGCAGCGCAAAAGAAGATCACTTTCTCTGTATAGTTTAATTTACATGGTATGAAGAAGGAACTTGGTTGTACAGCCGAAAACTTAAATTGAGAAGGACAAACTTTTGTTTATGAACTACATAATAAACTTTAAACATGCAATTTAATGCAAACACCAAAAATAAACAGCTGTTGCAGTCATGCCTAACCAAATATACACAACAAAGTTTGAAGAGTGATGCTACATAACCAAGTAGCTATAAATGTAAGTACAGCGATACAGGCAAAGGGTACAGCCAAGAGCAATGCAGAGCTAAACGATTTCAGTACCATCGGTGTTATCCAACCTTATGGTAATAGTAAATATAGATCTTATGTGTAGAAAAATGGAGGGCAAAGTAAAATAAGCTGCAGAGTGATGTTATATGAACAACAACCTGTCAATATAAGTACACTAATAAAGGACAACAGGTACTTACAAGAACAATGCAGAGCTAAAAAAATTCATTGGCATTGGATATAGTCTATACTAATGTAACCATTCATACAGATCAGATAATATGGAGCAAACAATTGATAAGCAAGCTATCATGCATACTGCTGTCATATAATGAACAAGGTATGTATGCAAGTACAGTGATACAGGACAACAGGTACTAACAAGGGCAAAGCAGCGGGCAGCATATTTGCGATATCCTGTCGTTCTTTTCAAACCAGAATTCTTTTTCGAGCAGATTTCCTGCAAAAAAGATCCGTAAGGCACATGCGGAAAAGTAGAAGTTCAAATTTTCATGCGATATCATAGACATTACCTCATCCTCGAAATGAGACCAGTGCATAATAAGGTTTTTCCATTCAATATCTTCTAAATTTGTCACAAGAGACTTCACCAGAAATTCGTTTATATACTTGCCATCAAAGTGTGATTTCCTCAAGTAACACCAATACTGCTGCAATGCTTCCTTGAAAAGCGCAAGCAAGCTTACTATCCAGATTGACCCTCGCCTACTTACAACAATGTAATGTAATTCATTGATGTGTTCAATCGGCAGAAAACATGAAAATAATCACCATGAATAATAGCACTTACACGTAAGTGGGATAGGAAGAAGTGAAAATGGTGTTTGTCTTCACTATAATATTCCCATGATGGGAATATATGCACGTAGTCCCTAACAACATTGAAAGCATTGTCTTTTAAACTGGGAATAACTAGAATGGGGTTCCAATCTACAAGAATTGGCCGTCTCTATAGTTGGGATAGGTCTTCGGCCAGTGGACTTGCTGTACTTTTTGCTGGAATGAGATTTTTCTGTGGTACGGCTGGTGCTATTGGAACTGAAATCGGCATATCTTTTGCTGGAGTGCAGGTCCTGTGTGGTGCGGCTAGTGGTGTGCCTAGTGAAGTATGGGTATAGTTTGCTGGAGTCGGTCCTACGTTTTGTGTCACTGGTTGTACAGCCAATATAAGTGGGGTGATGTCTGATTTCTCCGGCACAACCACGTTTTTCAAGGACTTTGCTGGTGCTCCTTCAGGTTCAGCAATCACCCTCTTCCTTTTTGATGTGTGATGCACAAGAATAGCATTTGAGTGGAAAAAGATGGTATGATGACATATGGAAAATGTATTGATAATGGATGGGCATGTCATCTCGGCATATATGATGAGTAAAGTAAGAAGATGGCGGTGCAACAAAGTAGAAGAAATGCAAGACAACATATGCAAGATACGCGAAATAAATAAAACCTTGTCAAATTAGAACAGGCACCTTGATGGGTAACAGGACATGCCATCTGCCTTTGACTCCTTGAGGTTAGAATAGTCATTAGGATCATATTCTGAACAAGAATCAACAGGTGGGGAGCGTATGAGTTTCATTGCATCCAGAATGGCACTCAATGCCTTGGTGCCAAATTTGTAAGTCATTGCGGTGTTTAGCTTCAAGAGTGGACTGCTCCTAGTGCGACACAAAGCAGCTAAACAGATCACGGTGTAGATATAACGGAAAAACCATAAGCATCAGAGTAAAATCAGCCAAGTGGAACTTGTTGGAATATATGTGCTAGTATTATCGATACGTCTAGAAAGGCTTCAGATACCAGCTCTCTTCAACTGAAGGTGCGGTACTGTTAATATTAGTGTAACTCTCAAAGGCGACACAGCTCCCCACATTTCCTTGCTATTCTTATAGGATTCAAGTGGGCAGGCAACTACAAATCCTATTCCCATGTTTACAAAATCCTACGAATCAAAGAGGCCCGAAGAGTTCAAAGTGTCCATACCAACCGACCGTATAGACCTCTACACTGCAAATGTCCCTGCTCATCTTCACTACAAGGAACATACTGTACTACTATCATACTCCTTCCGTTCCAAAATATAAGTCTTGGTAGAGATTTCCACTATGGATCACATACAGATGTATCCAGATACATTTTAGAGTGTAGATTCACTCATTTTGCTCCATATGTAGTCTATGGTGGAATATATACAAAGACTTGTATTTAGGAATGGATAGAGTACTTATTAAAGAACAACGGAAGAGTAACATGCTAAATAATAGCAAGCAGATTTTGGATAATAAAATGTTCGTTGCGCAGTGCCCACACATGATGAACTAGAGCGCATTAAGAAAGCAACTCCCTGTTGTCTCTCTATATTCGGTGCATGTGCTTTTTCGAAAGTAAAGTAGGAACATTAGCTGACCAATTAAATGTTATCTGTTTTAGTAATATCAGCATCATATCAGATTCGTACTTGAGCAAAAAGTTTGGAATTATGAGTGGCAGTGCTAAGCAGGTACGATGATGGTACTGAATATGAAGGCATGTCTGCATGCATGTCACGTGACTTCTGTCATTTGGGTCAGTCGACCATTTCAGGCGGTTGGATGAAGATCCTACGTCTCCTAACCCTTCTTCTTCCTCGTCTCTAAATCTTCCCATACAGAACACCGCACGGGCCGCCGGCCGGACCATCGGCCCCCATCGCCTGTGTTCCTCCGCCACCCCACCCCCACCCCCGCCCCCACCCGTGTCGAGTTTTCTTCATTCAGCGAGGCCCCCCACCGCTCCCACAACCAAAGTCCCCACCCGAGCCCCTTCGTTCGCACCGGTGAACTCCGGCGAGCTCTGAAAAATCGACTGACCCAATTTTGAAATTTATTCTACCGTGATTTAACTAGTGTGGAATATAGAAGGGGAAAACCATAAGCATTGGGAGTATAGTGTTGAGCGTGCCATGGCAGATCTGAAGGTGCAAACCGGACAAAGGCAACATCGCAACCAATGTGTGCTTTCAACTAGCAAGTAAGTGATGGACAAGAAATCAGAGTAAAGAAGTGGCGATCTATTTTCTTACTGCGATAAATAAGTTGAGCAGATAAGAAAGAGTACCGTCTCTGGTGCGGCTCCGTGTATGCATCTGCTGAGAATTTGACGGTGCTACGGTAGCGATGGATGTCGGCGGTGTGGAAGTAGATCTAGGAGGGTAGACGGTGGCGGTGGGGCGCGGTGGATGAGACGGTCGTAGGAGCGGCGCCGGCAAGGTGGATGGCGTTGGGCATGAAGTGAGAGGACGGGATGCAAGGATGCCAATCCGAAGCCGTGGATGAGAGAGGTCAATCTCTTGTAATGCACGGCAGCGTTGGGGTATCAGCTCCGGCATGGTGGAGGAGGACGGCGGTGGATCGGGTGGCGGACGGAGGAGGCTGGGGTGGAGAGGGTGTTTTGGCGCCCACGGAGTACGAATGGGGAAATGGAGGTGGAGAGGAAGGGGGGAACCATGTCTTCAGGGCATACTTGTCTCAAATGCGAGGAAATTTACAAACTTAGCCCCCGTTTCAAATTTCCTACATCACGGCAATATTAGTCGGTTGGGGATATGACGGTAATCTCGCATACACCGAATATTTGCTGACGAGAGTTTGTTTTTAGAGCCCACTGTGTATGAATCAGGGAGGGAGTCGATTTCGGACGAGGACACACTGTGTTTTGGCGCCCACCGTGTATGAATCCAGGTGAGAGGCGGTTATGTCATGTTTGAGTGAAATTACAAACCTACCCCTATCGAAACCTATTGTCAGGACCCCGATTCCAAGTCACATCGATCTAGCCGGTAACACTTCATATCACTTTGTGGCCTCACGCATGGTATTCCCACGGGTGTCGCCTTACCATGGCCCAGGACCGTTTGCGCCTTTTGGCTCACGTATGTGATAGTGTCGCTAGCATCCATATGACAGGGAACCCGGGCTGACATGGCTAGTCGTGAACCCAAAGCGGCACCAACCTATGGGGACAGGCATACATGAATCACATCGAGCATGTCGGTCAGCAGCGTGTGAATCCGGGCTGTAGCACTGGGCTAATAGGACTCCGGGAACCTGGGCTGTAGCAGGCTAGGCAGGACTCCGGATGTCACCGCGTGACATTTCCCCAAGGGGACAGACATAGGAACCAAGTGAAACACATGCCGCCCAGTCAAGTGTCTTGAGTAGTAGTGCTGGTGTAGAAGGACTCCGGTGAACCGGGCTGTAGCGGACTACTATGGCTCATGGAAGCACTAGACTACATTTCCCCATAAGAGAGGCTGCCAAGGATAAATAACTAGATTGTCGGATCCCACACATACCAAGCATTTCAATCATACACACAATATGCTTGATATGTGTAAATACAACATGGCATCACAACATAACTCTACGACTCAAATATTTATTCATTAGGCTCCGAGGAGCGAGATATTACAAACATGGTTCTCATGACCCAACAATCATAGCATACAAATCAAAGCACATGCGGAAGCTTAACATGTCTGAGTACAGACATCTACAAATGAAAAAGGCTGAGAAGCCTGACTATCTACCAGATCCTGCCGAGGGCACAAGATCGTAGCTGAGGTATCAAGCTAAACGTCGAAGTCCACGCGAAACTACTAGCGAAATGGATTCTCTCTGCAAAACATAAATTAAGCAAACGTGAGTACAAAAGTACTCAGCAAGACTTACATCACAACTAGCTACATATGCATCGGTATCAACAGGGGGATGGAGTTTAACTGCAGCAAGCCAGCTTTGACTCGGTGGCTATCTTAAACTACGACTGCAAGCAACTCTTTTGAGGTGGCGCACACGAGTCCACATATTCACCATTCAATACACCACTATGGATCCACTCCCGTCTCCCTACGAGAAGGCCATCCATAGCACTCACACTTATCTTGCGAGTTTTAGAGTATCCACTTTCACTTGTCTATGAACTGTTATAGGCAACCCAGAAGTCCATTACCGCGGACACGGCTATTCGAATAGATCATTTATAACCCTGCAGGGGTGTACTTCGTCACACATGTTTCCACCACTTAGCGTCTGCACATGACATGTGCTCGGCAGACTTCAAGCAAAAACCAACGTGGGTGTAGACCACGACCTGACTAACCGCACAAGTCTCTAGTCCAGGTTTATCGCCTATTTAGGTTCCATCCGCAAGGAAATCCGGCCAGGGTGTCCTCAACGGCCCCAAACGATGTGTACAGTGTCCCAAGACGCCAAACGGGCTTCCGGCATACCCGGCCACAATGTATCTGCCGCATCATAGCCCACCCCTAGGGTCAGCGCTACGCACGGTCGCCAACACATATCCTATAAACACCAGAAACTAGTTGCAACTCCTGGACAGAGGACGAGAGGGGTCAGTAAGTCGAGCGGGGTCATATTTCAGGGCCCAATGTGTGGTAGTAGCTATTTCATGGATCACAAACACAGAACTCAGTTCCTGAGAACGGTTTCAATGAGACAACCCACCATGTACTCCTACATGGCCTCTCACCGCTACCTTTACCAAATCGTGTTCACACACATAGCTCACACACAGTAAGACATGTTCACAACTTTCCAATTCATTCCCTATGAATCAGACCTGACACAACTCTAAGCAATAGCAGGCATGACAAGCAAACATGAATGAGTAGGCACATCAGGGCTCAAACAACTCCTACTCATGCTAGTGGGTTTCATCTATTTACTATGGCAATGACAGGTCATGCAAAGGAAAGGGGTTCAACTACCGCAGCATGTAACAGTTGAATCGTTGTTGTCCTAATGCAGTAAAAGAGAGCAGGAGCGAGGAGAGTGGGTTTGTATCAGAATAAACAAGGGGGTTTTTCTTGCCTGGCACTTCTGAAGATATTATAGCTCTTCATCGGTGTCATCGATCTCATCGTCAAAACCACGTCTTTCGAGAGGGGACAAATACCGGCAACAGAGAAAGAAACACCATCAATATGATCCATGATCATGACATGGTAAAATGAGTGTGTTGGGCTAATGCAACTATAACCAGAAGGTTTTGAGCTTATTTGAATCAAGGATTCAAATACAAGCCTAAACTATGAACTCATATAAGTGCATTATCATTTTTCATCTAAACAGCAAGGTTAGGTTGCTTTAACATGCATGAAACCAGTACATATGGATAGATTGGATTTTTCTGATCATTTTTCATATATAACTTGTTTGATTTGGAGCTACGGTTGATTTTCTATGATTTTTAGAAGTTTGTACTATTTTCTGGAATTTCCTGTATAAGAATAATTCCAGTAATTGAATTAATGCGTCAGCATGACATAGGTGTGACGTCAGCGGGTCAACTGGGTCGGCCAGGTCAAACCTGACCAGTGGGGTCCACTGGTCAGTGACACAGAGCTGTCTGGGTCACAGACATGTGGGGCCGGGTCAACAGCCACGTCAGCACGGTCAACTCTGACTGGTGGGTCCCGCGTGATTATAAACTAATCTAAACTGAAATAAAACCTAGATTATTTAGGGCATGGGGCCCAGGTGTCAGTGAGCTAGGTGGGTTAGTTAGGGCGTCATCAGTGGCTAATGATAGCGCCACGTCGGCTTCACCGGAGATCTGCCGGCGGCGACCAAAACCATGGCGAAAGATCGTCGGAGTGGCGCTACGGGCGGTTTCAGGCCAAGCCAAGGGCACCAGAGGGTTGCCCTTGCTCGCGCGCATCTAGGGAGGCACGTGGGAGGCGCGGGGTGGAACGAGCTCGCCAGAGTCGAGCTCGTGGCGGTGGCCGGCGTTCGGGCACCTGCGGGTTTGGCGTTGTGGTGCACGGGAGGAGGAGCTGGTGGGTGAAACATGCTCCTGGGGGTGTACTGCGTGCGGTGACGTGGTTGGTTTGGACAGAGGCCGGCCAAAATGACGACAGCGACATGGTCGGCGCCGGCGAGGTCTCGGTCTCGATGGAAATGAGAGCTAGAGCTCGAATTAGCGCACGGGAGTAGGGGGAAACGGTTCAGAGGCTCATAGTGCATCGCATGGATGGGTCGGCAGCTCGGGGGAGTGGAGACGACGGAGTGGCGACGGTGATCACCGGAGTCCGAGGAAGAAGACGGAGCTGATGGCGGCGTTGTAGGGGCTCCCGCGGGGCGTGGGTCGGTGAGGAGGAAGAGGGGTTCGAGGCGGAGCCTCTGAGCGCATCGGCGAGGTGAGGCAATGGCTGTGTCCACGGTGGTGCTCGTCGGCGGCGACGGCTGCGCTCGGCGGCCGCGCGTAAGAGAAACGGAGGAGGGGGGAGGAGCGAGGGAGAGTGCAAGGGGGTTCCAGGGGGTCTGCGTGGCAACGCCGGAAGTGTCCATGCTGTCGAAGAGGCAGGCGAGCAGGGTGGAGGTGGCGCGCGCATGCGCCGTGCCCAGCTTCTCCTCTGCCTACTTTCAAGACGTAGAAGACGAGGCTGCCCCTGGTGGGCTGGGCTGCTAGGTGGGCTGGCCAGCTGGGCTGTGACAGGTAAGCCAGGTGAGTCTCTGCTCTTTGCTTTCTGTTTTTTTGTTTTTCTATTTTTCTGCAACTTCTGAGCTTTATTAAAAATACCAAAACATTTTCAAAAATCCTGAAGATAATTGTGGGCTCTGTTTGGATTATTCCTAACAGCCCTTGCTTAATTCAAAATTAATTGAGCACTTAAAATAATATATAGCATTTAAATGCCCAATTGCAAATGCAATAAGATTTAATTCAAAAATCCAGAATGGCCTAGAAATGTGTGCATGACTTTTGGCAGAGGTTTTCACCTTTAACAAGAATCATGAACTTTTCTAAAGGGCTTTTGGGATTATTGAAAATATTTTTATTGAACCTAGTTGAATTCATTTGGTGCTAGGGTTTCAGCAATCCCCATTTCAAGTTTCTTTGGAATTTAAACATGATGGCATGATGAACAAGCAAAGTCAAGCAAGGGCTGAACTGGGGCTGTGACAGCTCACCCCCACTAAACAAGAATCTCGTCCCGAGATTCAAGCGTAGGGTAAGGTGAAGGGGGGAACACAAGCGAACATAATCTTCACGATCTATGTTGCACCTCATAAGGTTGTTGATTTGTTGCATACATTGATCTTGACATCCTCGCTTTTGAGATCTTCATCCACGCGATGACAACGGAAAGAAACTCTACTAGGATTGATCTTCTCGAAGATCGAGCTATATTATATCACTCGCGGAATGAGATGTTGAAACATCTCGAGTTGAGACACAAAACATATCAACAGGGATGGAAGAACAATGACAGGGTTTGATTTGGTGGCCAACCATTCGAAGCTTAGAAAGATGGTGGATGGTGTCAAGGTGGTGGGGAAATAATTGCCATGATCCCATAACGGGGCACCTTGGGAAAGGTGACTCAATGGATTGTTCCCTTAAGTGGCAAAAAGAATTACTTTTGATCCATAGATCATTGAAACTCTTCATACCAGCTTAAGGCAATTTACAATTGATCGTTTGAAAGAGCTCGAAGAAATGGCAAACTCGGACTAGGATGGATGGCGTGGACTACCTTGTTGAAGACAACGCAATTGATGATTTTTGGCTTATCATCGGAGATGGATGGGACCCGTGGTAGGACCACTTTGAAGATGATCCTGATCAGTAATTACTGAGAAGGGTAGTCCGTAGTAGGATGACACAATGGCGGTGCAAGCTGGGAACAAAATGCAAATGCTAGGAATGATTCTAGTAACTAGGGAGAAACCCAACAGTAGAGAGAGATTCCACTGTTTGAAAGGTTATGGCATAATCGAAGAAACTGAGAACGGATCCCAATTAATGCCGACGATAAATCCTAGTGCTTGCGCGTGCTCTCAAGAACCTAAGCATTTCCGTATTCATCAAGGTTTTACCAACATCTGTGGCAAGGATCCTGGCAACACAACATACTACCATGATGAATAGTGATGGACGATGCAGATGCAAAGGAAGATAACACCCTCTCAGATTTTTCCTTAGCAATGCCAAAGAAGCAAATCTGGATGATCGATCGAGAGACATTTATCACTCCACTTCTAACGTTCTCCTTGATGTACTAGGTACCACGGTCGGTGCTTAAAAGCATCAACATGGCCATCAAGTAAAGGTCAGACTTCGGAAGCACAAAAATCCATAAGGAACAACTATTGGAATAAATTCTACGAGATCCTTATGGGGAGGTGGCCCACTTTCTCAATCAATATACTACAATAATAAATCTTCCGGTTGGGTGTGTTGGCCACAACATCCACTTTACTGGGTACAGAGAGACCAATATTATAGTCCTTGAGAAACGTTCCAACCATCATATCTGCTTGGGATTCAGATCTGGTTGGTGTCAGGATAATCCAGACTCATCGGGTCGGGAAGAAAAATGAAAGCTTGCAACACAAATCGACGAGATGACGTTGCGAGATTCCCGGGGAATGAACTACGGTAGTAAGCTCCAAAACATGAGCCGGTTCTGCTACAAGCATGTGAACACGCTGTCCTAGACAAGCATGACCACATAGTAGTCTTATAATAAAACACTATCGAGTTCTGGTTAGGATCCATCATCAAGGATTTCGAAGTCCTTACGCGCGCTAGACTTCTTTTCCTTGAACAAGTCAATCAGTGGCTTGGGGTGCTAGGGAACATATGGAATGAACGTTGCAAGTCTCCAAACCACAGGATACTTCGCACATATGCATGAATGACTTGGGATGATTCCAGAGGAAGCAAAACAAGCTTTCCCAAATTCACGACGGCAACTTGCAACATATGCAGATGAATTAGAGGAAGTCACTACTTTCATCCAAACATATGCTTCATGAACGAAACACAAAGAAATGCTTACACAAGTTTCCAACACTAAGTTGATGTTCAACATGAGTCATGGGGGGAGACAGAATGCTGCTAATGGGCTCAACATCAACTCATCCGAATTTCCATATCACTGGACTTCCACCATCATGTGAACACGGTGATAGTATTGGTCAGACCGTAATGATGTATGTTCGAGGGGTCAACCACGAGTAAGACAACATTATGAACATCGTTGGCTCTAGTTTGACTTGACGATATCCCATGCTCAAGTCAAAGTTTTGTCAAGGCAATAGATCCAACAACTGATCACGAGGACCAATCGATGGAGATATCATCTTTCTTCAACACACACACAAATGATATCCCTTAGTGATGAACTAAGTCAGACAAGCTTCTATCTTCCAACTCTCCAAGTTGTTGTCTAGCTCAACCAACTAGCTCAGGGATATCCAACACAGATTCTTGGAGAAGGGGTGATTTATAAAAAAACAACTTGATCACGAACTCAACATCGCGGTCAGGTGACAACCTGGTAACACTTTTGAGAAGATATTCGGAACATCAAGAACCACCGACATGATACTAAGCTCGAGATCAATCTTGCTTTTCAGGGCAAGACGATATGATCAATAGAGCAAGGGTTTGGCAAAATCCTAACTCGTTGATCGAAGAGTGCACTAGGAAATAAGGACTAGGTAGCACAATCTATCTTAGAATGATGATTCAATAACCAACACGCTAAGAATGAGAATATTGTCCATTAACTACCAAGCAACGGAGTTGCTAGGAGTATTGATTTCACACATCACGACTCACTTGCCGGCATTCCAGTTACAATAACACGGGAACCGAGGAATGAACAATGATGGCAAGAAGTATCACTGCCGCAAGAATTCATAAGAGAAGGTGCAATTCTCATGACGCTCCTGACATAAAGTGGGTAATACTTCTGGGTAGAACAGAATCGAAAGCTAGGTTGCATTTTGATCTGCGGAATACAACTGCTTTGACCCAATCCTGGATATGGATGAGGTACTGGAGTTTGTTTCTCCTAGTGATTCTGAAATAGAATGGCTTGACGAACCACAAGAATACTAGGCATCAATGAACATGAATGCACACGTACTCTTGGCTATCAACTGATAGAGGATGGTTGGAATACAACTGAAGAGGAACAACTCAAGGAACATATAACTTTCTGAGTGTGGATGCATAGATTAGTATGTCGAGCAAAACTCAACATTTCTTCCGGACAACCCATGTAGAAAGGTAGGACTGGCAGATTCACAATGCAGAATGGAGAACTCATCAAGAGCACTCTTATTGTGATCTTTTGGTTCAAAGGCTTTTGCCATATTGGTTCATGGTATTGGAAGAAGGATATACCACGGACCTCGAGGACTATCGCAGGGTTACTAATATCTTGAGGGAACTAGCAAATACTAACAACATGAAATAGGTGAACCTCGGGTTCAAAACCCAGGAGTAGAATGCCTACTACTAAGTGGCATCACGGGATGCTTTCGAGAATGGTGGCCAGAATCATCACACCGGGAACACAAAGCATTGCTAGATTACTAGGTGACTCCCTAAAACACTTATATGTCGAGGCAATAGAGTACCTCTACTCACAGATTAGTGTGGTTGAACTGGCCCAAAGGAACATCGGGAACGGAAAGAAGCGATTTGCAAATGCATCAGACTATTTAGAAACCTGGGATGACTCGGACAGCATAACGGCTGTAAATGCTCAAAATGATTTGAGACATCCTGCAAAATGGTGGCATAACCACTAAACATCACAATATCAAAGTTCTGAGATGAACTGCCAACACACAGAAGTAGTAGGAACCGAACTCGGGCTTGAATCCAACAATCTTAGGCAACTCCGGTTTAGTAACACGTCATCCTGATAGATAGATCAGAAGGCCTAGTTCTTAATCGCCGTAGAAAAGAATAGGTTGAATCAGATCAGAAGGACATAAGGTAAAGGAGTAAAAATAGCCTTACGTTCCCTTCCCCAATCAATTCCCTTATATAGCTAAAGCATTTCAAGACTCAACTTCGACCAGTTTGGCTTGGTAATCCTACAGACAGTCAAGCTCTGATACCAAAGTTGTCAGGACCCCGATTCCAAGTCACATCGATCTAGCCGGTAACACTTCATATCACTTTGCGGCCTCACGCATGGTATTCCCACGGGTGTCGCCTTACCATGGCCCAGGACCGTTTGCGCCTTTTGGCTCATGTATATGGTAGTGTTGCTAGCATCCATATGACAGGGAACCCGGGCTGACATGGCTAGTCTTGAACCCAAAGCGGCACCAACCTATAGGGACAGGCATACATGAATCACATCGAGCATGTCGGTCAGCAGCGTGTGAATCCGAGCTGTAGCACTGGGCTAACAGGACTCCGGGAACCTGGGCTGTAGCAGGCTAGGCAGGACTCCGGATGTCACCGCGTGACATTTCCCCAAGGGGACAGACACAGGAACCAAGTGAAACACATGCCGCCCAGTCAAGTGTCCTGAGTAGTAGTGCTGGGGTAGAAGGACTTCGGTGGACCGGGCTGTAGCGGACTACTATGGCTCATGGAAGCACTAGACTACATTTCCCCATAAGAGAGGCTGCCAAGGATAAATAACTAGATTGTCGGATCCCACACATACCAAGCATTTCAATCATACACACAATATGCTCGATATGTGTAAATACAACATGGCATCACAACATAACTCTACGACTCAAATATTTATTCATTAGGCTCCGAGGAGCGAGATATTACAAACATGGTTCTCATGACCCAACAATAATAGCATACAAATCAAAGCACATGCGGAAGCTTAACATGTCTGAGTACAGACATCTACAAATGAAAAAGGCTGAGAAGCCTGACTATCTACCAGATCCTACCGAGGGCACAAGATCGTAGCTGAGGTATCAAGCTAAACGTCGAAGTCCACGAGAAACTACTAGCGAGACTGAAGTCTCTCTGCAAAACATAAATTAAGCAAACGTGAGTACAAAAGTACTCAGCCAGACTTACATCAGAACTAGCTACATATGCATCGGTATCAACAGGGGGTGGTGGAGTTTAAGTGCAGCAAGCCAGCTTTGACTCGGTGGCTATCTTAAACTACGACTACAAGCAACTCTTTTGAGGTGGCGCACACGAGTCCACATATTCACCATTCAATACAACACTATGGATCCGCTCCCGTCTCCCTACGAGAAGGCCATCCATAGCACTCACACTTATCTTGCGAGTTTTAGAGTATCCACTTTCACTTTTCTATGAACTGTTATAGGCAACCCAGAAGTCCATTACCGCGGACACGGCTAGGGTCAGCCCTAGGGTCAGCTCTATGCACGGCCGCCCACACATATCCTATAAACACCAGAAACTAGTTGCAACTCCTGGACAGAGGACGAGAGGGGTCAGTAAGTCGAGTGGGGTCATATTTCAGGGCCCAATGTGTGGTAGTAGCTGTTTCATGGATCACAAACACAGAACTCAGTTCCTGAGAACGGTTTCAATGAGTCAACCCATCATGTACTCCTACATGGCCTCTCACTGCTACCTTTACCAAATCGTGTTCACACACTTAGCTCACACACAGTAGGACATGTTCACAACTTTCGAATTCATTCCCTATGAATCAGACCCGACACAACTCTAAGCAATAGCAGACATGACAAGCAAACATGAATGAGTAGGCACATCAGGGCTGAAACAACTCCTACTCATGGTAGTGGGTTTCATCTATTTACTGTGGCAATGACAGGTCATGCAAAGGAAAGGGGTTCAACTACCGCAGCATGTAACAGCTGAATCGTTGTTGTCCTAATGCAGTAAAAGAGAGCAGGAGCGAGAGAGTGGGTTTGTATCGGAATAAACAAGGGGGTTTTTCTTGCCTGGCACTTCTGAAGATATTATAGCTCTTCATCGGTGTCATCGATCTCATCGTCGAAACCACGTCTATCGAGAGGGGACAAATATCGGCAATAGAGAAAGAAACACAATCAATGCAATGCACAATATGATGCATGATCATGACATGGTAAAATGAGTGTGTTGGGCTAATCCAACTACAACCAAAAGGTTTTGAGCTTATCTGAATCAAGGATTCAAATACAAGCCTAAACTATGAACTCATATAAGTGCATTATCATGTTTCATCTAAACAGCAAGGTTAGGTTGCTTTAACATGCATGAAGCCAGTACATATGGATAGATTGGATTTTTCTGATCATTTTTCATATATAACTTGTTTGATTTGGAGCTATGGTTGATTTTCTATGATTTTTAGAAGTTTGTACTATTTTCTGGAATTTCCTGTATAAGAATAATTCCAGTAATTGAATTAATGCGTCAGCATGACATAGGTGTGACGTCAGCGGGTCAACTGGGTCGGCCAGGTCAAACCTGACCAGTGGGGTCCACTGGTCAGTGACACAGAGCTGTTTGGGTCACAGACATGTGGGGCCGGGTCAACAGCTACGTCAGCACGGTCAACTCCGACTGGTGGGTCCCGCGTGATTATAAACTAATCTAAACTGAAATAAAACCTAGATTATTTAGGGCGTGGGGCCTGGGTGTCAGTGAGCTAGGTGGGTTAGTTAGGGCGTCATCAGTGGCTAATGACAGCGCCACGTCGGCTTCGCCGGAGTTCTGCCGGCGGCGACCAAAACCGTGGCGGAAGATCGTCAGAGTGGCGCTACGGGCGGTTTTGGGCCAAGCCAAGGGCACCAAAGGGTTTCCCTTGCTCGCGCGCATCCAGGGGAGGCACGCGGGAGGCGCGGGGTGGAACGAGGTTGCCGGAGTCGAGCTCGTGGCGGCGGCCGGCGTTCGGGCACCTGCGGGTTTGGAGTTGTGGTGGACGGGAGGAGGAGCTGGTGGATGAAACATGCTCCTGGGGGTGTACTGAGTGCGGTGATGTGCTTTGTTTGGACGGAGGCCGGCCAAAACGACGACGGAGACATGGCCGGCGCCGGCGAGGTCTCGGTCTCCACGGAAATGAGAGCTAGAGCTCGAATTAGCGCACGGGAGTAGGGGGAAATGGTTCAGAGGCTCACAGTGCATCGCATGGATGGGTCGGCAGCTCGGGGGAGGCTCTGGAGACGATGGAGTGGCGACGGTGATCGCCGGAGTCCGAGGAAGAAGATGGAGCTGATGGCGGCATTGTAGGGGCTCTCGCGAGGCATGGCTCGGTGAGGAGGAAGAGGGGTCGAGGCGGAGCCTCTGAGCGCATCGGCGAGGTGAGGCAGTGGCCGTGGCCACGGCGTTGCTCGTCGGCGGCGACGGCTGCGCTCGGCGGCCGCGCGTAAGAGAAACGGAGGAGGGGGAGGAGCGAGGGAGAGTGCGAGGGGGTTCCAAGGGGTCCACGTGGCAACGCCAGAGGCGTCCAGGCCGTCGAAGAGGCAGGTGAGCAGGGTGGAGGTGGCGCGCGCATGCGCCGTGCCCAGCTTCTCCTCTGCCTACTGGTAAGAGGTAGAAGACGAGGCTCCCCCTGGTGGGCTGGGCCGCCAGGTGGGCTGGCCAGCTGGGCTGCGACAGGTAAGCCAGGTGAGTCTCTGCTCTTTGCATTCTGTTTTTTTTTTGTTTTTCTATTTTTCTGCAACTTCTGAGCTTTATTAAAAATACCAAAACGTTTTCAAAAATCCTAAAGATAATTGTGGGGTCTATTTGGATTATTCCTAACAGCCCTTGCTTAAGTTCAGAATTAATTGAGCACTTAAAATAATATATAGCATTTAAATGCCCAATTGCAAATGCAATAAGATTTAATTCAAAAATCCAGAATGGCCTAGAAATGTGTGCATGACTTTTGGCAGAGGTTTTCACCTTTAACAAGAATCATGAAATTTTCTAAAGGGCATTTGGGATTATTGAAAATATTTTTATTGAACCTAGTTGAATTCATTTGGTGCTAGGGTTTCAACAACCCCCATTTCAAGTTTCTTTGGAATTTAAACATGATGGCATGATGAACAAGCAAAGTCCAGCAAGGGCTGAACTGGGGCTGTGACACCTATAGAAATTGAGCAGATAGGCTTTGCATGGCAGGGATAGGCAGTAGTAATTTCCATCTCACAGATTTTGGTTTCGGGCGGTTACTGCGACTTTCCCCGCTTCATTCAAATTTTGTAGAGTGCACGTTTACCGTGCCAACTCAATTCGAATCCCGTTTGTATTCTATTTTTTCGGGCGGGATCCATTTTTGATTGGAATAAAATTCTATAAACATCATTTTATATATACTTCAAAAGCACAACACCCTTTATACATAAATATGGTTTACAAATGGCATGATCTCAGATTCATAAGGTTGTATCCATCAATTTGGACTTTCAAATATTTGAAACCACTTTATGTTGAAATCCAATGTATGCATTCCTCGCTAACTGTCTCCAATTAATGTGTGTTTCATGCGGGTTTTTTTACTTATCAAACATGTATAATGTGTTTCACACACACAACATATAGTGTAATCCTGTTTAGACATTAATTGCATATAAACCATGCATTGTTTCTAATTAAAGAATCTATGGATCACCAATATTGATAAACTATATAACATTACACGTGTCCCCAAATTCAAATGAATATGCATGTCTGATACACCAATTTGTGTTATGATATTATCGATGTCGTGATCTCCACTTTAAATATTTGAATCCCATTTAATCCAGATATTCATCTCATATAACTATCACACACGCTTATATAGGACTATCTCTCTAGACCTATATGCGTTCATCATCTCTCGGATATCTCTCGTGCTACCTGTATGTCGACAATGATCTTTTATCTTCGTAACACACTGACGGTACTCTCTCCCTCGACCTTCATCACTCTATCTCTCTCTAAGTATATCTCGCTCCCTGCTATGTGTCTCTAACTATGATTCTCCATGTGGAATCTCTTTCTCTCACACGAACACAAAACTTTGTCTTCCGGTGTCTCATTTCTCTCTACTATTCCCCTGTGTGCCACTCGCACACCCCTCATACAGAGATGTCTTTCGCTCCTTAGGTATGAGAACCTACGATTCGTCCTCTTAAATATCTCTTTCTCACACACAAACACAAACTCTGTCTCCCAGGGTCTCATATTTCTCCACTATTCTCTTGTATGTCGCTCACACACACTCTCTCTCCCTAGAGATATCTTGCGTTCCCTCATATGTTTCTCTAGCTATCACTCTCATTTTGAAATATCTTACTCTCTCGCAGACACAAAACTCCGTCTCTCATATCTCATTTCTCTCCGATATTTGTTTGTATGTGAGTCACATGCACCCTTTCTTCATCTCTCTCACACCCACACCCATAATTCAGCCTTCTGATCCACTCGACTCCTATCTCTAACGCACACTAGCTAGCATCTTTATATTTCTATTTATCTGTTTCTCCATCAACCTTCTTTCATTTATAGGTTGATCTCTTTTGCACAATCATTGTGCCTCACTCCCTCTGCTCGCCATAGATGCATGCTCCAGCCCACGCCACTATCTCTTAAAGACAAAAAGACATGCTCAATTGTCGGGCCTTCTTCCCTGCATTCTCGCATGCATGCATATTGTTATACCGATCCGTCTCTCCCATGTCATTGATCTTAGATTACGACTTATGTCTTCTTTCTTTTATCTCGATCATGCGCGCGCGCACACACACACATCCCACGTATACATGTATACCTCTCACACATGCACGTTGAAGGTCTCTATGTCTCCATACGTAGTTAATTAACCTCAACCCCAACGCCACATCGAATCGTTCTCTTCTTTTGTGCACATAACTTCCGCCTGGATGGGTAAAACACACACTCACACTTAACAATCTCCTTGTAGCTACCCCCCTCTCACACTTCCCCTATATCCTCGAAACCAATAAGACCATCCCTTCATTTAATTCCCTCCTACATGCACCATCGACATATAGTAGTCTTCCTCGATGTCTCTCGAACAAACACATTATCTCGATGTCGACTACTCTCACGTGCACACACCTTCTCTTCCCCCTCTACGGGCATTTTCTCTCTCGCACCCCATCGTTGGTGGCCTCTGCCATACACATCACCTCTCTATGATGAAGCCATGCAAACTTAAATTACATCCGCCACCGAGGACCCCGCGTCACACACACACACAAACAAACACACACACAAACAAACACACACACGCACGCACGCACGCACCAACCCACCCACCCACACACACACACACACAAACACACACACATAGTAAGACTCCATCACACACACTAAGACTCCATCTCTCTCTCTCTCACACACACACACACATGCAGACTCCATCATACACACACATGCTCTAGGCGGAGCATTTGTTCCTACCACCTTCATCCACCCTTACCCGTATGATAAACAATCACCTTAATTTACTTGTATAACATGGAAAAATTCCACTTTACTTTAGTAGTTAGCAAACTTATCATCTGTACCCTTATAAAAAACCGAGTTAGCGATGATGGTGTGCCTACCATCTTGTAATACAGACCATCTGATCTATATCTGATGGATAGAAAGCAAACTATGATAATTTTACAAAAGATAGTCGCACCTCTCTCCACATCCTTATCTCCCACACCTCATTGCTGAGCAATTAAAAAAGAAAGACTCCGAAACAATCTAGCATGGTGGCCACTGCCGCCTGCCGGCGCCGTCCATCCCCATGCCTCTGCCCATTATGACCACTAGTCACCACCATGCTCCACTCCTCCTCACCTTATCTCTCATCTTCCATTTTTCGATGACATTCTCAAGATACCAGTTTTCCGATAAAATTCTCGAAATATCATTAGTTTTTACACATGGGATTACTCCTGCATGGGTAAATCACAACATGTATTTTGTAAAAAATGCATATTGATGTTCCGTGCAATGCACGAGCATATTGCTTGTAATTATATAACGCAAATCACGAGCAGGAAGTGAATTTTTTTTACACAACCACGTTAACATGGCCACGTAAATCACTAGCTAAAGTAAATACCATTATACTTATATCCCGATGCAAAAGGTTGAGTACATGTCCGAAGAGTAGAGTCGCACACACGCACTCTGTCTCTCAGAATCACACACACACACACACAGACCAGTTACTTGACGCCCACTTAAGCAGACATGTATGTTACAATTTGTGCACCCGCGGGTACACGTGATGCTGCGCATTTATTTAAGTCGGACGGCGAACCCAAACAGTAGATGCATTCATTCCCCTCCCGCCGCCTCTTCTCTAGTCTCCTTCACTCGGTAGCCATGGCTCGGCTGAAGGTAACAACATACGCCATACTCCCGCCAGAGCGGCTCTTTAATCTGGAAATTTCAGTGGTCATGCATGCATCTTTTTGTGCTAGCACTCCTATATAAGGGTTGACCGGTCGCTTCCCGCAGACATGCGCGGGCGGTGGAAGAGGAAGGAGAAGGGAAGCGGGCTGTGGAGTAACGTTTGTTACCACAATTTCTTAGGAAACTAAGTGCAATAATTGAGTAGTTTTGCAAACTACCAGTACTACACATGAAACGGTTCAAAACCTATACTCCCTTGCCAGCGCGCGCTTCCCGCGTGAAATGGCCAGCATCGCCCTAGAGCGTCAGTGTCGCATTAATGCCCGGCCAGAGCGGAGGCGACCTCTCACTGGCGCCGGCTTTGAAGTGGCACGACGGCCGAGAGAGCGCCACTTCCCGGTGCACCGACTGCTCGGCCTCGAGGCTGGCCAAAGGCCCTATTTAGATCCATGGGTTAGAGTTAGTTTGAGCTAGTTGGGGCTCAAATAGCCCTGAAGTATCCAAGCATGAGGGTTTAAATTGGAGCAAGTTGCACCGAACCCACCAAAAAAAACTATCCCATCCAAGAGGTGCTAACTGGAGATAGTTCTCATTGGGACCACTGAAAAATCACTTCTCGCTCTCCATCAAGTGCATTTATTGTCAATCTAACCCTGTCACCCAAACACCTCTTTGGCTACAGTTAGTTCAGGGTTAGTCATGAGTTAGTCTAACCTCTAGCTAAGTTAGAGTATCCAAACATGAGTAGTATAGGACATGCAAGTTGCTCAAAGCATACAGTCAAATTCATACATGAAAGGATTTTTTTCTTTTTGAAAACGAAACGTGAAAGGAATTTTTTAGAATTCTCTTGGCATGTCGCTAACATGTGATGAGTTAACCAACCTCAATAGACGGCAAGAACGCCAGCCCGCCGCACTTTGAGATAGACGAGGAGGGAGAAGTGATACAGGCTGCTGGATTACTAGAGATAGGTGTCGCATGGAAGCCAAGAAAAATGGTGATAGCGTGGGTTAGCCATGTACGTACTAGTATGATGTAACTACACTGGGATGTCGTGTTTCGTACTCTTCCAGTCCACTATGGAGATGATTGGTTGATTTTATATCGCTGAATAATATAAAATATTACAAATGCAGATGCTCCACCCTAAGGTTCCTTGCTCCTTCTTGGTCGTCGGGAATCTATGTTCTTCCACTCTTTTTTATGTGAGCTTTGTTCATCCTTTTGCCAACACGCGACACATCTAGCATCAAGGTGCACGTGTCATGCAAGGATCATTCCATCTATATGAAGAACATGTGGGACTGGAACTACGAGACGGACATGTACCCAGGAGTGGACGTGTGAACCTGTGTAATGTAGCGCAGTAAGTGAAGTAGAAAGGCACAAATAGTATGAACATGCGTGGCGCATAGGCATTTGTCTCTTACTACCACTAAATGTTGTACGTGCAATGCCCGGTGATGTTATGGAGTACGTGACTAAGTACTCTACTACTACTACTATATTAATTGGAGGCACATATTAGGTTTTATATTTGTTTACATGAATGCCCCGAGACCTTCCAACTAGACGTGTCTTTCTCTCCAGGTCGCACTTTGTATCGTTCATACCACTAGTATAGTAGTACTACTACGTGTGGTCTCCGACCCAGAAGTGGAGACGCTCTACCACGCTATTCATGTCCCACTCCTTTCATTGACGTGTGCGACATCCAGCACGTGTCGTGTGTTTGGCACTCCTTCGTCGTAAGAGTTGAAATGCTGGCATTCATTAGAAATAAAAAATAAATATAAATAACCAGTGATACTATACCACGCGGTTTCCTTGCTCCTCGATATCGAAAAGAATACTTCCGCTCACCGACATGTGGGACGTCGACCATCCTGGTCCACTTGCCATGCCCGCAGAACTCCAAGGGAGAGTCACCCTGGTCGTCGCGCCACAGTAATTACTAATGAGCCATCAAATCACAGGCCCAACCTTACCCACTGTGAAGTTGTTCGGACGAAGGAACCATCATGACTTCTTTGAATTCCGCTTCTTAAAGAAAACTACTGTACCAGCAGTACTGCTAGCTACAGTAGTTACTCCAGCAGAGGCCTCCTTTGGTTCATAGGATAGGAATTTTATAGGAATATGAAAATCATAGGAAGTGAGATGACATGCATCTAAATCCTATAGAGAAAGAGATGCCATTTGATGCATAGGACCGGAATTTTTCCATTAAGTATAGGCTAATGTACTGGTAATTTTCTCTAAAACCTACAATAGTAACTAGTAGTACTATTACATGCTCATAATTAATTAAACAAACGTACGGGTGACACAGACACACACACACTAACTACTAGTACTACTACTTCTCACATGCTGGCCAGACGCCGTCGTTCTCCTTCCCGGCTTTGTCAGCGACACCCCACCGTGCTTGGATCTCCGCCGACCTCTCCGCAGCAGCGCGTGCGTCCTCTTCTTTCTTGCCGCGACGGACCTCTCTTTTCTTGAGTGCTTTCTGACTTTTCCGCTCCCTCTATGCGGATTTGGCCGCCTCTTGATCTACCGCCCATTCGGCCTTGGCAGCTTCAAATTCCGCCCACATAGGTGTGAGGTCATGAGCGGTGATGAACTCGGCATGGCAGGATGCCACTGCTTGCCTACCATTCTGTGTGCGGTCATGGGCGGCGAGGAACTCGGCGCGGCGGGATGCCATCGCTTCCTTACTAGTTAGTGTGAGGCGCGGTGGTATGAACGATGCTTGGTGATAGCTCTGGGGTGGAGTGACCAGACAACCGTAAAGTGCATTGGTTTGTCAAGAGCTCAAGGATAGAAGACGAAGGAAATTTGGATTCCCCTTCAATCCTGGTCATTTATACAGTCACTGGCTCAGCGTATAGTTCCGTATTTGTCTGGTTGACCAGTCAAACTGTCCGCATGCGCCTCATCAACTCGTGTTCTTTATCTATCTATCTATGCGGGCCTACCTATCAGTGGAGAAAGAAATAAAAACCAAAATTATGCGTATGTGACATTACTGTTTAGACATTTGCTGGAGGCCTCCGCGAACACCGAGCATGTATTCACCTGGCTCAATACCAACGGTCATACTCGTAACTCGGTGCCTTGCTCATGTATATCATCCATCACAACGACAATCTATTAAATAGCCTAGCTAGAGAGGGTACTATGGTGCGGAGTATGTACTATCGTGAGCAACCGATCATAGTTCCACTGCACATGAGTGTGTGTCTGATCGATTCGTCCATTATTCGTAAGTTATGTATGGTTGTGTGGTGTCTAATGGTTGTTGTCGAATGCTAGCTGGCGACAAGAGCGGTTGCATGGACGTCTGGTTGTCAATATGTGCCGCATATGCTTCAAAGGCTCGTCATTAATGAGTTCACATTTTACCACCACACCAGCATCTGACCGCCCTGGCCTACCGAAACCCCTTCCATCACTGCGCGCACTTCCCGCCTGAAATGATCACCGTCTCTCCAGAACGTCAATGTCGCATTCACCGGCCTTAACTGCAGGTGCAGTTGGTCTGTCACTGACATGCGGGCCTGATGCCCGTTGGGCCCACATGTCAGTGAGACAACACACCTGCGGTTAAGTCACTGAAGCAGCGTCCGCATTCACGCCCGACGCGACCTCTCACTGGCATCGGCATTGAAGCAGCGCGACAGCCGAGAGAGCGCCACCCGCGCGGCATCCCGATGCAAGCGACTACTCCGCGTTAATGACACCACGGCTGCCGACGAACCTACTCCGGTGCCAGCCGTCCATACGTCTGTCGTGGCTCATTGCCATTCGCCCGCTATATTAACTTGAGACCCAGCTCCCAGCCATAGCCAAAGACACACACTCATTCTCTTCTGGTCCCTTCCTTCTGTTGGCACCACTACAACCATGGCCTCCGGGCACTCCAAAGCTCTCTTGGACGTACTATCGCAAGAGCAGAGGAAGGACATCGGTGGCCCCGCTCCGGGCGCGCTCCAAAGCTCTCTTGGACGTACTCTCGCAGGAGCAGACGAAGGAGATCGCCGGCTCCCCCCGGCCGCCCTCCACCACCACGACCACGAAGCCGGCGCGCATGCGCGACCGCAGCCGGCAGCGAGGAAGAGTAGTACACGGTAGGTCGCCACCGCTCTGGTCCCAGGAAGGCCACCGCTCCTCCACTTAGTCGACGCCAAGCTTGGTGGGATAAAGATCGGTGGCCGGTTAGCCGCTTGACGGCGACGTGGAGGCGGAAATTCATAACCTTGTGCTCCGGAGGTGGAGGACATCAAGGCGGATAAGGAGGAGGCAAAGGCAATGGCCGGCTTTCTCGGGTTCATGGCTGGACATGGTGGTCGGGGCCCGTCGATCGTTTAGATTAGGTTTACAGTAGGTTTTAGTACGGTTTGTGCGAAATATGTAATGAATTTCGTCTAGTTTATAGGAAAAGTTCTCGAAATGTAATGAATTTCATCTAGTCAATTTGAAATTTGCTTTGTTTGCATGAATTTCGTCTGGTTAGTTCATATAGTTGTCGAAAGGTTTGGGGCAGCATTGGATGGCATCCATCAGTGTCCTCGGAAAGATGCCGGTGTAAATTTGAGGGTCGGCGCTGGAGATGCCCTAACTATCATGCTATAATCGCTAATAGTGCTCCATTGTTTCGCAGGGAACTGTTATCCCTCAATCAAAATCAGATCCGCCGTGTTTCGCACTCCTCCAACGGCACTGTAGCATGTCATATCACTCAAACTAGCCCGCCTAACGTGCGGGAAAGCACCGCCCTCGTCATTTTGTTCTGGATTTCTATGAATCGATCGCACGAAAATGTTACGCTTTGCAAGTTCAAAAGGAAAAGGCGGCACACTTACAACTCATAGGCGCCGCGTTCACGTCGCACCCCCGACAGTCCGGCTCGCACGCCGCTCACCAGAGGGGACACACGTTGTCTTACATTTTCACTAACATGTGGGACTGCAATTGAATAAACCGTCGATAGCCGAAATCTAATCGCTCAACGGGCGTCGGCTTAGAGGAGAGAGACGGGGGAGGGAGAAGAGATCGCCCGCCCGCCGTGCACAGACTCCAAGAAATATGTGGTGATAATGTGAGGTGGGCCATGCGGGAGTCCACACCGCTTCCAAGCCCGCTTCTTACCGTCCTGGCCCACCAGAACCCCTCCCCCACCCCACCACCTCCCCGCGCGCCCCTCAGAGGCCAGCTGCCCGCATTCATCGCAAGTAGTACCAGTAAAATTATGTGCTATAAAGGGCATGTACAATGGTTGATAAGATAGTCTTATCATAAGTCTTGCATGTAATTTAGAGATGACAAAAAACATGTGTACAATGGATCATCTCTTAGCCTTATCTTCAATAACTAGGTATTCCTAAAAACATGGTGAAACATATTGTGCTAAGAGACCATCTCTTGTCTTCTCGACAAGCCGGCTTATGTGGAGGAGAGAGAGGCATTGACAAAGTCAAGGAGTGGGATCTGCAGGAGCCCGTCTCTGCACGTGCTCCTAGGTATAAAAAACTAATTCTAAAAAAAGAGGCATAAAAACAATTGTGTCTAAAAAAGAAAGTTAAAATACATTTGAGAGGAAATAGATAGAGAGAGAGTGAGAAAAAGTTGTAACCTTATAGTGAACACTATGGTAGTATTACATGAGGAAGGAGGGAGTGGTGCACATGCCAAGTTCACTGCACTGACGTGTTTCACATTCCTCCGTTGTAACAGTGGAGACAATAGGTTTCATCAAAAATAAACAATGAATACTCGTTGCTCGTCCACTATAACGGAAAGAATACTTTCATTCACCAACATGTGGGACGTCGACCATGTTGGATCTGGGGTTCCGGCAGACCCTTGAGGTTCAAACACTGTGGTGCACACGAAGGTTTTCTCTCTATCGATCCACGCCCTAGCTCTCTAAGATCTCGCAGATGAACACGACGAAATCTCAGCACAGAAAGACACAAGATTTATACTGGTTCGGCCACCGTTGGGGTGTAATACCCTACTCCAGTGTGGTGGTCGTGGATTGCCTCTTGGGCTAATGATGAACAGTACAAGAGGAAGAACAACCTCCTAAGGTTGAGGTGTTCTTGTGTTTGGTGAGTTTGTGTTTGTGAGGATCGGAATCAGCTGCCGACCTGTGATGGTGTCGATCCCATCCCCTCATGGTGGTGGCTAGTTCTACTTATATAGGCCCTGGTCCTCTACCCAAATATTGAGCAGGAAGGGATGCCAACAACGGCCAATTCTAAAGGGGACATCTAGTACAAGCTATCCTGACAAAAGGTGGTCTTCCCCTGCAAAAGGCTCTGGTGATGACGCCGTCTTGGGCTCCATGGTGACCTCCGTCTTGCCGTCCTTCTAGTCCTGGTCTCGTTGCACCAATATGGAAACCTTTGCTTGATGCATCGGTACTCCGTGCCTGCGATTGCCCCCTTAGCACCAAAGAGGAAACAAGGATGCCGCGCATACTGGCGCCCACCTGGCACCCGCCTGGCCTCGATCGTCATGGCTCACGTCAAGAGGTGCCTCGCGAGGTTTGCCCTGCCTTGATCTCTCCGCCCCTCGTGAGCCTGCCTGGCGAGGCCGCTCTTGAGGAGGCATTGCATCGTCTGCCCCGCGAGGCTTTGCCCCTCGCGAGGGTCTTGAATGTCTTGTTGATGAAGATGGGCTGTATGAACCTGCCAGCCCAGCCAAGCCGTGGGCCGCAGGCAGGCAAGTCTGGGGACCCCCATTCCCAGAACACCGACAGTAGCCCCCGGGCCCAAGGCGTGGTCGGGCTTGGCTTCAAAGCGAAGCCAAAGGGTCAAGCACGTAGTGCCGCAGGCCCCAAAAGCCGGCGGCCTTGGTTGTCGCGTGGCAGTTGATTGGATGTGAGTGTCTCCGCTTTCCCACGCTGCCTTGGCAACTGCCCGACTTGACAAGTCCCTGCGACATGCAAGGAAAACCATCATTACCTATGATCATGGGGGTGTTGGTTGGCCTTCCTCTACTATAAATGGGGAGGGGGCAGAGCCCCCATCATCCTTCTCTTCCATTCCGCCTGCTTATTCCTCCTCTGCTCCTCTGCTAGCAGCCACTTCAATGGCGCCGATCCACAGGTTTTCGACTGAGAAAAAGGGGAAGGTTCCCCTTGACGTGACGGTGCTGCTTCCACCGAAGAAGAGATCGGTCCACCGCCGCGACACCGCGGAGTTGTAGGTGGTGACGAGGCCTTGGTGCCAACGACCTCCTCCTGGGTATCCATTGCCCTTGTACGCCCAAGTCGGGGGCTCGGGAGGAAGGAACGACGAGCATCGGCGTGCGCGCCACGGCCAAGGTCAACACGCTGCGACGTTGAGTGCCGCCGCTCGTGGAGTTCATGCCTCGGACTCTTCACGCGAGTTCGTGCTGTGGGCGCCGATGCTCCCAAGCTCCTGGATCCGCTTCCCGTGCTTCTTCTCCGACGTGATGCCATCGAGGGGACCTCTTGAGCTCTGGTTGCAACATGCAGACTGCGATTCCCCGGCGACCGGAGCTGAGGTTGAAGCAGTCTCCACTAGCAAGATCTTCATGACCTATGGCTGGGGCGAGGTCGCACGGGTTTGCCGTGTGGAGGGTGCCCTCGTGATCCACCTCGAGTGCGGCGACGCCTCCACGCTGTTCTTCAAGGTCTTCGACGCGGAGGGTCGCCGCTTGGAGTGTTGCCCCGAAGGGAAGCGCCAGGGTGAGGCGCGCTCTGCTCGGGGCTGCTCCATCAGTAGCAACTCTTGGGAGTCCAGTGGCTCTCCTGAGCTCTACGAGACTCCGGAGATGAGCGACGACAGCTATGTGACCCCGAGCTCCCGCGATGCTCGGAGCAGGGCCGCCATGTCCGGCCACCGCCGTCGCTGATCTGGATGGGGTTGGCGCCGGCCTCCCGTGGCCCACTGTTGATGATGGCGCCGACCGCGGGGGTGTGTAGATAGGATTCTCCAAAGTTCTTATCTTCTGTTCCTTGCGGAGGAATCAAGAAGTACCCCGCAGGGGCATCTAAAGAATCTGCAATGCCTTTTGTTGCCATTATATTAATTATGGAAGCCTTGTTAGCGCTAATCCTGTTTAGGCTCAGTCTTCGCTTTCCAACCTCGCGACAACTTGTTGTTCTATGCTGACAGGTCCCGGTCCCCAGGTAGACTTCAGCCGTTGCTGGTATGCCAGGTCATGTGACATGGTCAAGGCCAGGAGGTGAGCGGCCCGAGGTCCAGTAAGAGCCCCTGAGGTGCTATGCTCAGGAGGTATCATTTAGCGCTCAAGCAGCCGTGGTAAGATAAGAAAGGGAGGCGACATTGCCACAACAGGGCTGCAACGAGCGTGTCTGATTAGGTTCCAATGAATGGTTGATCCGAGCTTGTGACTCATCTTAGCGGTCCGGGGTCGATTCTTTGCGATGCGCCAGACCTGTAAGCGAACGTCCGTAGCGTAGCTAGGTCATGCCCATACGAGTCCTCCCCCTTTCAATGCTCTCCTTCGTGCTCTACGTCCTCAGGTCCTGGCCCTCGAGCGAGCTCAGCCGCCGCTGGTATGCCAGGTCACGTGCCGTGGTCAAGGCCAGGGGGTGAGGGCTGGAGAGCTAGTAAGAGCCCCTGAGTCGCGATGCTCAGGAGCCCCCCTTTTAACGTGCAAGCAGATTGCTCGGAAGAGGTGGGCGCTCGCGGTGCCGCCTAGTGTTATCCTCGTGAGGTTCCTGCGAGCTAGCACAAGGAAGAACACGATCTGCTGTTATGGTTGCTAGCCTGCCACTGGTTGCTTCATGAGGAGGTGAAGGCACTGAGGGCCTGGTGAGGTGACGTGCGCGGGGCGTGCCGCGACCCAGAGCTTGACTTCTCAGGTTTTTTGACGTGGCAGGGACGGACCCATGCACCAGCGGCGTGCCGGCGTGAGGAGGCCCCGCAGGAGGCGACAATTGAGCAGGTAGCAATCACAGGTAGATCAATCATAAGAGCAGCAGGCTTAAGTAATGCATGGGGATATGCGCCACTGGGTCAGGCCCGAGCAGCTTGGGAATGATGCAGCCCGAGGGGCGCTCCCAATAAGGTAAGCTAAAGACATAAATAAAATGGGTACGTGCCACAGGGACGGACCCACGCGGCCTGGGAATGATGCAGCCCGAGGGGCGCTCCCAGCTAAATGAACTTGAAAAGATGTCAACTGGTTATGTTGACGAAGGAGAGTTGAGGTAGCTGAAGGCGCACAGAGAAAGGGTTGCTCCTCACGAGCCACCGGGCCCTGAGCCTTAGGAGGCTCTGGGGACTCACGTGGTTCCTTGAGGACCGTCCCCATCTCCGTCCGGATGGCGTGGTGCCTGGCCTCTTGAGACGCCAGGAGGCGCCGCAGGTTGCGCTGGTAGGCGGCTGATACGCTCGGCAGGCCAAAGGGCATGCGAACATAGCTGTGCGGTGGGCCCTTGTAGTGTCCCACACGTGAAGGCCAGATAAGCTCCTGAGAAGCGACCCTGTTGAGCCCTAGAATGTTAATGCAGATGTGCAGCCCGGCATCCTCGCCTGGATGGAAAGTTGCGCCTTGTGAGCGGCGGTTGCCACGCATGGCCCTTGAGTCTTGTAGCTCCTGGGTGCTCTTGGTGATGAATTCCTGAACAGTGGGCATGCCATGAAGCATGCCTCCAAGTGGTGCCCGAGCGCCTCCCTCGTGATGTGTGCAAGGTCTGAGGTCTTCCAGAAGAAATCCCCCGAGCCCTGCCCGAGAAGGGCGCCGGGCGCGCCTTCCTATGCGATGGAGGGAGGCGCCCCTGGAACGGGCGCTGATCCCGACGAGGCTCCGTCTGCGACGCCACCCTCCTGTGGTCTGGCACAGTGCAACTATTTCTTCTTCTAGGGGACGGCCTCATGAGGGCCCTCGCTCCCGCTGTTGGGGTCATCGATTGCTGCAGCTTGGAAGGCACGCTCGAGGGAGCACACCGCATCTCTGTCTTTACATGGGACCGTGATGATCCCGCTGCTTCCCGGCATCTTGAGGACATTGTAGCCATGATGGGTCACCGCCATGAACTTGGCCAGGGCTGGGTACCCGAGGATGGCATTGTACGGCAGGAGGATGTGCACGACATCGAAGTCGATGAGCTCGGTGCGGTAGTTGTTGCGCGTGCCGAAGGTGATAGGGAGGCGGACCTGCCCTGTCGGTGTGGTGGAACCGTCGGTCACTCCTGAGAAAGGCTTGGTAGGCTGGAGCTGGTCATAAGGCACTCGGAGGCTGTCGAACGTGTCGACGGATAGGACGCTGAGCCCTACGCCACCTTAGATGAGGGTCTTGGTAACTTGCATGTTGCTAATGACTTGGGAGCAAAGCATCGAGAGGACGCCATCGGTAGCCGCGCACTTGAGCTGATCTGCCGAGCTGAACATGATGGGGCACTGGGACCACCTGAGCGGGCGTGTGGCTTCGAGCTTAGGGAGGACTGCATTCACTTCGTGAGCAAACTACTTGAAGATACGCTGCGAGGCTGGGTCCTGGGCTCCGCCCCAGATGCAGGCGATGGCACGCGGTTCCTGGAAGCCCCCAGCTCCCTTGTCCTGATGGTGTTCGTCAATCCTTCTTGGTGGCGGCGGCAGCAGAGGGAGTCCAGCATTGCCTTGAGGGCGATCCTCACAAGGCTGATCTCTCCAGGCGCCCTCGTGAGGCTGATCTCTCCAGGCGCCCTCGCGAGGCTGATGCTGCCAGCGATCCTCATGAGGCTGGTCGCGCTACTCCTGACACGGGCCATGGTCGTCCCAGCGTTTCCACCGCCTCCTCCTCCTCGGCCATAGCCCCGGTCGCCGCGCTCGGGGCATCGGCCGAAGCGTCCTTCACGAATGGCTCGAAGCTCTTGATAGTCGCTGGTGTTCTGGGTGATGAGGTTATGGAAGGCGCAGAACAAACGGCTGCTCTTGGACGACTCCGGTTCGTCTCTGCCACGCTTGGTGTCTGGTTCCTCCGCGAGTACGGCTGCTCCCTTGCGCTTCATGTCCTTGGTCTTGGCTTTCTTCTCCTCCGCGTCTACAGCAGGGAGCTCGAGGAGGGAGAGGCGCCCCTCCTCAGCTCTTGCACACTTGGTCGCGATGTTGAACAGCTCCAGGGTTTTGCACAGCTCTTCATGGATAGCGAGCTCTTCCTTCATCTTGACATCGCAGACGCCATCAAAGGACGCAGAGATAATGGTCTCGTCAGTCACCTTGGGGATCTTGATCCATCAGCTGTTGAAGCACTGAATGTACTTTTGCAGGGTCTCTCCTGGTTGCTGCGTGATGCGGTGCAGGTCGCCCGCGACCGGGGGGCAGTCGCGAGTGCCCTGGAAATTGGTGATGAAGGAGGTGTACATTTCGTCCCAGGAGGAGATCGAGCCCGGCGGTAGGTTCAGGAGCCAGGAGCGAGCACCTTCCTTGAGAACCATGGGAAACAAGTTCACCATGACCTTCTCGTCGCCGTTAGCCGCTTCGATGCTCAGCTCATAGAGCTGCAAGAACTCCTCGGGGTCAGGGGTGCCATCGTAGCAAGGAGGCAGATCCGGTTTGAACTTGCCCGGCCAGGCGACACTGCGCAGCTCGGGGGTGAAGGCGCGGCAGCCAGCCATGGTCACTGAGACCAGCCTTGGGGATGGAGCTTGGTCTTGACGGGGTCCGGGCCCTGCCGCTGTGTAACACCCCGGATGTAACTTTCCCAATTTGTACTCCAACTCTTGCCGGAAAGTACTCCAACTCTTGTCGTTTCCGGCGTTAAGTTATATTTATTATCTCGGGTTCGGGTTTTGTCTCCGTGTGTTGTTGTCGTTGTCATGCATCTCATATCATGTCATCATGTGCATTGCATTTGCATACGTGTTCGTCTCAGGCATTCGAGCTTTTTCCCCGTTGTCCGTTTTGCATTCCGGCGCTTTGTTCTCCTCCGGTGGTCATTTCTAGCTTTATTTCATGTGTGGGGATTAAACATTTCCGGATTGGACCGAGACTTGCCAAGCGGCCTTGGTTTACTACTGGTAGACCGCCTGTCAAGTTTCGTATCATTTGGACTTCGTTTGATACTCCAACGGTTAACCGAGGGACCGAAAAGGCCTCATGTGTGTTGCAGCCCAACACCCCTCCAATTTGGCCCAAAACCCACCTAACTCTGCTTCATCATCTAGAGCGTTCGATCACGATTGCGTGGCCGAAAACCACACCTCATTTGGAATCTCCTAGCTCCCTCTATGCCTATAAATAGATCCCTCCACGAAATCCCGGGTCTCCTCCCCCCTAACCCTAGATATTTTCCCCGCAGCGCGCCGGACACGTCCGTCCGCGTGCCAGACACCGCCGCCGTCCTCTCCCGCGTTTCCACGTGGCACCCGCCGCCGCCTCCCACCACGTGGCCCGGGAGCCCACGGCCGGCCCCTGCGGCCCGCTTCCTGCGCCGCTTCGCGCCGCCTCGCGCTGCCTTCCCGCGCCACCCTGCCGCGCCGCCCCACTCCGGTGGCCGCCGCCTGAGCCGCCGCCGCCGCCGCGCCAAGCCTCCAGCCGCCTTCGCCCGGCGCCGCCGCCTCC
>NC_041386.1:335088162-335111874 GCF_002162155.2 Triticum dicoccoides
CGCCGCCTCCGGCCGCCTCCGCAGCGCCGCCCGCCGCAGTTGCCGCCGCCGACTCCGCCCTGGCCAGATCCGGCCGCCGCCCCACCGGTTCCGGCCACTACCCCTCTCTCCGGCTGTCTACCGTGCAGATCCGGCGAGCTCCATGATCTCCGCGCGGGGTCAAACCCTAGATCCGGAGGTTGAATTTTTCCTAAGTCCTGAAATTGCAGATCCAAGTGCTCATGTTCGTAGCTCCGTAACTTTGCATCCGTAGCTCTGATTTATGCATATAGCATATCAAAATGTTCATCTCAGAGAGTACATCATTTCATTCCATTGTATAATTTTCATTTGAGCTCATCTTGATGCCCTAAATGCTGTTAGAAGAGGGCTACTTGAGTTAATTGTCAGATCTGCTATTCCGTCTAGGTTTTTGTCATTTTTGCCATGATTAATGTGTGCATGATATGCCCTGATGCTCTACATGTGTTTTGTTAAGGGTTTTGTCATCTTTTCAGAGGTGCAACCCATGTATTTTTGTGATGTGTGAGGTGACTTGTGCAAGCTTGCAAATTGGTGCACTTGCTAAGTCTGTTTTCAGAGACTTAGTAATTTCGCAAAGTCCTAGAGCTGTTTATCTCAAGATGCCATATGTTCTTGTTGTTTCCTAGTGATCCGTGCCTCTTTTGAGGATGATCAGTAAGGGAGTTTTGTTAATATTGTAGTGCTCTATCCATCCATGTCTTTGTTTGCAATTATGGAGTACCCTAGCTTGAGTCAATCGAGCTCTACTTTTGCTACTTTGTGAATCTGGGCAGATTATCAACTTGTTTGCAATTTTGCCGGTGATGTTGTAGTTGATCCGTGCATGCTATGCTATTGTTCTTGCCATGTATAGCTTTAATTTTGTGCCTTGTTGGTGTTTGTATGCTTGTCTTGCCATGACTTGCTCTGTAGTGAGTGCATCGAGCTCGTAAACATGCCTACGTGAGTTATATTTCAGCATGTGCCAGTTTTTCACTAAGTCTGATAACTGATTATGTTTTTGCTATGTTCACATGCTTGCAATTGTATTTTCTGATCCCTTTTGGCTCAAGGTCACTAAAGGACTTTTGTTAAGCTCTTTGAGTAGCTCCATGCCATGCTTTACTTTGCCATGTTCAGATCCTGCAACATGTAGTTTTGTGGCTCCGAAGAAGGCTACCTGATCTGAAATTCCAGGCAAGTGTTAATTTCACCAAGTCTGAGATCTGTTTGCCATATGCATTTTTGCCATGCTTGTTTGAACCTGTTAATGGATGAATTGGCTGTAGCTCAGTGCTAGACTTTTGTTAAGCATCTTGAATGCATCCCTGCCATGTATTTTATTGTCATGTTTGGTTGCTGTAGCATGTTCATCTCTTTGCATTTAGTTGGCTACTTGTTGTAAATCGCAGACCGGTGTCATATTTGAATCGCTTGCCATTTCCAAACCGTAACTCCGATTCCGGCGTTCTTTATATCGTTTTGAAGAGATTTCATCTCATCTTTCCAGTGGAACACTTGGAATTCCATGTTGAGGCCAGGTTCATGCATTTCCTATCATATCTTGCATTTTGCATCCCGCATCGCATCCCGCATAGCATATCATCTTTGCATCGTGTTGTTGGAGTTTTGCACGTGGTTGATTGTATCCTTGTTGATTGTTTGTCTTGTTTGGGTAGAGCCGGGAGATGAGTTCTCTAACGAGGATTCCGTTGAGTTTACTTTCGAGGATCCAGTCAACTCTGACCATTGTGCAGGCAAGATGATCATACTCTTGAAATCACTACTATCTTTGCTATGCTAGTTTGCTCGCTCTGTTGCTATGCCGTTGCTATGATGCCTACCACTTGCTTTCAAGCCTCCCAAATTGCCATGTCAAACCTTTAACCCACCATTGTCCTAGCAAACCGTTGATTGGCTATGTTACCGCTTTGCTCAGCCCCTCTTATAGCATTGCTAGTTGCAGGTGAAGATTGAAGGCCGTTCCTTGTTGGAACATTTATTTACTTGTTGGGATATCATTATATTATCTTGTTATCTTAATGCATATATATACTTGGTAAAGGGTGGAAGGCTCAGCCTCTCGCCTAGTGTTATGTTCCACTCTTGCCGCCCTAGTTTCCGTCATATCGGTGTTATGTTCCCGGATTTTGCGTTCCTTACGTGGTTGGCTTATAATGGGAACCCCTTGATAGTTCGCCTTGATTAAAGCTTTTCCAGCAATGCTCAACCTTGGTTTTACCATTCGTCACCTAGCCTTAGTTTCCCTTGGGTTGCCGGAGCCTAAGGGTCTGTCATGACCCCGACTCGATGTCACATCGCTCTAGCCGGTAACACCTCATATCACTTTGCGGCCTCACGCACGGTATCCCCACGGGTGTCGTCTTACCTTTGCCCGGGACCGTTTGCGCATTTTGGCTCACGTATATGATAGTGTCGCTAGCATCCATATGATAAAGAGCCCGGGCTGACATGACTAGTCGTAAACCCAAAGTGGCACAGACTTACAGGGACAGGCATCCATGACCCAGCTTCGAACGTGTCGGTCATCAACAAGTGGGTCCGGGCTGTAGCACTGGGCTAACAGGACTCCGGTAAACCGGGCTGTAGCGGGCTAACAGGACTCCAGTACTCAAAGCGTGACATTTCCCCGAAGGGACGGACACAGGAACGAAGAAGGACACATGCCAGCCAGCCTAAGTGTTCCAGAGCAGTAGCAAGCTACCATGGCTCAGCGGTAACACTAGGAGACATTTCCCGGTAAGAGAGGCTACTAAAGATAAACAACTAGATAGTCAGATCCCACACATACCAAGCATTTCAATCATACACACAATATGCTCAATATGTGCAAATACAACGAAGCATCACAACATGACTCTACGACACAAGTACTTTATTTAAGGCTCAGGGAGCCATACATAGCATACACAAAGATACGGGTCACACGACCCAGCATTCAAGTCATACAGTCATACAAACCAGCAGCGGAGGTAACTTGTCTGAGTACAGACAACTAGTAAAATAAAGGAGGCTTGGAAAGCCTAGCTATACTACGTGGTCCTTCACAAGCTCAGGGTCACCACCTGGGTCTTTAGCCTACTCGTTGATGTCAACGTCTACATAGAACCCATCAGAAGGGGTTGCAGCGTCTTCTGTAAAAAATGTAGATTATAGCAACATGAGTACAAAGGTACTCAGCAAGACTTACATCAGATCCTACATACATGCTTAGTATCAAGAAGGGTTGGTGGAGTTATTGCAGCAAGCCAACTTTGACTCTTGGCTAGACTATCCTATGATACTCCAACTTGAAATGGTTTTGCGCACACGAGTCCACTACTCACCACTTCAATACACCACCGAGGATCCACCTCCGTCTTCCTACGGAAGAGCCATCCTCGGCACTCACTCTTATCTTGAGGCTTTTAGTAGTTTCCATTTACTTGTCTATGAACTGTATAGGCAACCAAGTAGTCCTTTACCGCGGCTATTCGAATAGATCATGTTAACCCTGCAGGGGTGTACTTCTTCATACATGTTTCCACCACTTAGCGTCTGCACACGACATGTGCTCGGCAGACTTCAAGCGAAAGCCGACGTGGGTGTAGACCACGACCTACCTAAACACTTAAGCCTCTAGTCCAGGTTTATCGCCTATTCAGGTTCCATCCGCAGGGAGTCCGGCCGAGGTTTCCCATACGGCCCCGAACGATGTGAACAGGGTTCCCGAGATACCTAACGGGTATTTGGTACACCGTGCCACGTACCTACCGCATCACAGCCCACCCCTACGGTCAGCGCTGTTCACGGCCTCCAGTAGGCTACAAACACCAGAAACTACTTGCAACTCCTGGACAGAGAGCTAGGGTGAATAAGAAGTCGAGCGGGGTCATATTTCAGGGCCCAATGCATGGTAGTAGTTGTATCTTAAATCACACATACAGATCTCAGTGCTTAAGGTCGGCTTCAATGAAACAACCCACCATGTACTCCTACATGGCCTCTCATCGATACCTTTACCAAATCGTGTTCACCACACCACTCTCATTACCGACATAGTCATTTCACTCTAGCCATCACCCAGATGAACCAGACCTGACACGACTCTAAGCATAGCAGGCATAGCAAGGTAGGAACAACACATACATATGGCTCAATCAACTCCTACACATGCTAGTGGGTTTCATCTAGTTACTGTGGCAATGACAGGTCATGCAGAGGAAATGGGTTCAACTACCGTAGCACACAGCAGTTTGAAACGCGTTGTCTTAATGCAGTAAAAGAGAGCAGGAGTGAGATCATGGGATTGTATCGATATGATCAAATGGTTGGTTGCTTGCCTGATGGTTCGATGCACTGATACGGTTCTTCGTTAGGGTAATCACGGTACTCCTCGGAGGCAGAACCTGTCGCAAAGGACACCGATACACAACCATCACCAAACAATGTGCAACAATATGATGCATGCATGAAACATGGCAATATGAGTGTGTTGGGCTAATGCAACTAAAACCAGAAGGGTTTGAACAAATTTGAATCAAGGATTCAAATTTCAAATTCAAATATGGCCTTTTAAAGTGCTTTTCCTTGTTCTGCTTGAAACATCAATTTAACTTGTTTGATCATGCATGAAAATAGTACAGATGGATAGATTGGATTTTTCTGATCATTTTTCATATATAATTTGTCCAATTTGGAGTTACAGAATAAAAGTTATGAATTTTTGAAGTTTAAATAATATTCTGGAATTTCCTGATTTAAATTAAATCCAGAAATATAATTATTGCGCCAGCATGATGTCAGCATGACGTCAGTGGTCAACTGCGGCTGGCTGGAGTCAAACCTGACGTGTGGGGCCCACACGTCAGTGACAGGGGGTTTAAACAGGGTTAAATTAATCCTAATTACTAATTAGTGGCGCTGGGGCCCACTAGTCAGTGTCAGGGGGTTAACTAACAGTGGTTAGCGCTAATCCTAATTAGCTACAGGGCTGGGCCCACCTGTCAGGGACTCAGGGGGGGTTCCTGCCGTGGTCAAAGTGGGTCAAACCCACCGGCGACGTGACGCCGGCGAGGCCCGAGACGGCGGCGCGATGCGGGATCGCGCTACAGGGCACGGGCGAGGCTGTGCTTGGGCTCGTTGGAGAGCTCTTGCTCCCGCGCATCGAACGGTGGTGGTGGCCGAGCCTGGGGTGGCCGGAGTCGACGGCGGCGAGCTCGGCTGCGGCCGCCGGAGTTTGGGTGCGGTCGGAGTCGGCGTTGCAGGGGGTTTGGGGAGGCGTTGGTGCGTGCTGCGTGCTCCTAGTGAGGCGTGGAGCACGATAGTGTGCTCGGTTGGGCGCTACGGTGACCGTGGCCACGACGGCGACATCGCCGGCGGCGTGGAGCTCTCGGCCAAGGTGGGGCTAAGGCCTAGAGGTCGAAAGAGACCAGGGGAGAAGGGGGAAACGACTCGGGGGCTCACCGCGGTTGCAGTGGGCGTCGAAGCGGGCTCGGAGACGCGCTGGAGACGGCGAATTCGACGGCGATGATGGTCGGAGCCCGAAGAGGGGAACGGCGACGTGGCGGCGATGCAGGGCTTCCGGAGGCCCGTGGAACGGTGGGAAGGAAGAGGGGGTTGTGGCGGAGCTTCTGAGCTAGTCGGGGGAGCGAGGGGTGGCCGAAGACGGCTGCTAAGGCGAACGGCGGCGACGGTGGTGTTCGGCCGTGAGAGAGAGAGAGCGAGGGAGAGGAGGGAAGAGCCGAGGGCGAGTGAGAGAGAGCAGGGGGGGAGGCGTGGCGTCGTCCAGGGCATCGAGGCGAGGAGGGGAGGGCAGGCAGGCAGGGAGAGAGGTGGCGTGGCGCGGTGGCGGGCGCGCGCGTCGGCCACACTCCCCTCCCTCTGTCGGGACGAAGACGACAGAGGAGGGAGACGGGCTGGGCCGCCTGCTGGCTGGGCCGGCCAGCTGGATGGGCTGCACAGTGGAGGAGCCCAGGTAAGCTTCTCCCTTTTATTTTTTTCTGTTTTCTAATTTCTGACATTTGTTTTGATTTAAATAATATATTAAATCATTTATTTAACTTATGCCAAATTTTTCAGGGGCTAGATATATTATTTCAGAGCTCCTTTATAATTGGCATAATATTTGGACATATATTAATATATATAGAAATATATTTCCAAAGCAAATATTTATGCATTAATTCCAAATGCCCAAAATAAATGTCCATGAGCCACTAAAAATATTGGTTTGATTTTTATCTCTGTCCAATATTTTCAGAGATCAACATGAGCATTTTCTTGGACCCTTTTGGAGAAATTTTTATTTGGGTCATTTTCAAAATGATTCTGAGGGTTTCACAGATCCCCATTTCAAGTTTCTGACGAAAGAGTAAACATGATGCAACACTCTAATGCATGACTAGCTAGGGTGTGACAACTCACCCCCACTCAAAAGAATCTCGTCCCGAGATTTGGGTTCCTCCGGGAAGAAGGCGGGGTACTCAAGTCGAAGACGATCCTCCCTTTCCCAGGTTGCTTCATCCTCAGAACGGTGTGACCATTGTACTTTGAGGAACTTGATGTTCTGACGTCGGGTGATACGTTCGGCCTGATCGAGGATACGAACGGGGTACTCTCGATATGTAAGATTATCTTGGAGATCAAGCGTTTCGTGGTCCACTTCACGGATAGGATCCGAGAAGCAACGCCTGAGTTGAGAAACGTGGAAGACATCGTGGACTCTGGAGAGATGCGGAGGTAGTTCCAGCTGGTACGCAACTTCCCCTCGTTTGGCAAGAATGCGAAAAGGTCCAATGTAACGAGGAGCCAATTTGCCTTTGATACCGAAACGATGGGTTCCCTTCAGAGGGGTGACCCGAAGATATGCCTTCTCGTCAACCTCGAAAGTCATAGCCTTATGTTTTCGGTCATATTGACTCTTTTGACGAGATTGGGCTGTTTTCAACTTTTCACGAACGATGCGAACTTGTTCTTCTGCTTCCTGAATCATGTCCGGGCCAAAGAATTGTCTTTCCCCGGTCTCTGACCAGTTAAGGGGTGTTCGACACCGTCGTCCATAGAGAACTTCAAAAGGGGCTTTACCCAAGCTAGATTGATAGCTGTTGTTGTAAGCGAATTCGGCAAATGGAAGGCACTTCTCCCAGTCCATTCCGAATGAGATAACAGAGGCTCGAAGCATGTCTTCTAGAATTTGGTTGACGCGTTCCACTTGACCACTCGACAGAGGGTGGAAGGCGGTGCTAAAGGAGAGACGAGTTCCCATAGCATTTTGGAAATTTTCCCAAAATCGAGAGGTGAAAAGACTTCCTCGATCCGAGTTAATTTCCAAAGGAACACCATGAAGGGACACTATTCGGGAGATGTATAAGTCTGCCAGCTGACTAGCGGTTATACTCCCTCGAACAGGTAGAAAATGGGCTACTTTGGAAAGACGATCGACCACGACGAAAATAGCATTATTCCCTCTCTTGGTCCTGGGAAAACCGGTAATGAAATCCATACCAATTTTATCCCATTTCCATTCAGGAATAGCTAAGGGTTGAAGGGTGCCAGCAGGCCGTTGGTGCTCTACTTTTACACGACGACAGACGTCGCAATTTGCAATATACTGAGCAATTTCTCTCTTCATCCTAGTCCACCAGAACCTCTGGCGTCGGTCCTGATACATCTTAGTACTACCGGGATGAATGGTGAGAGGGGATTCATGAGCCTCCTTAAGGATCAACTGCCGTAGATGCTGGTTCTTGGGAACCACTAGACGGTTCTCAAAGTACACAACACCATGATCATTTGTGGAGAAACAACTAGCACCTCCGCTAGCAATGTTCTCCTTGATCTTAGCTATTCCCTTATCTCGCTTCTGGGCAGCAATGATTTGATCCGTAAGAGTAGGTTTCGCCACCAAGGTGGAAAGAAATCCTTGAGGAACAATGTGAAGGTTAAGCTTCCGAAATTCCTCATGGAGAAGCGGTTGACTTTGTTGTAACATCAGATTGTTACAATAAGATTTACGACTTAGCGCATCAGCCATGACGTTGGCTTTCCCTGGGGTGTAGGTTATTCCTAAGTCGAAGTCTGTGATCAATTCAACCCAACGTCTTTGCCTGAGGTTCAGATCCGGTTGGGTGAAGATGTACTTCAGACTTTGGTGATCAGTGAATATTTCGCAACGATTACCGAGGAGGTAATGTCGCCAGGTCTTAAGTGCATAGACTACGGCTGCAAGCTCTAGATCATGAGTGGGATAATTCTCCTCATGTGGGTGCAATTGCCGTGAAGCGTAGGCAATTACGTGTCGATCTTGCATGAGAATGCAACCTAGTCCTTGTCGCGAGGCGTCGCAGTAGATAACAAAGTCCTTAGAGAAGTCTGGCGGTACCAGTACGGGAGCAGAAGTCAGGCGTCTTTTCAGTTCCTGAAAGCTGTGCTCACATTGTGGAGTCCACTCGAACTTCTTATCTTTCTTGAGGAGTTCGGTTAGAGGTTTGGCAACTTTGGAGAAGTTCTCGACAAAGCGACGACAATAGCTCGCTAAGCCTAGAAAACTCCGAACTTGCTTGACCGATTCAGGTGGAGTCCAGTTAAGGACGGCTTGAACTCGCTCAGGGTTAACAGCAATACCTTTACCAGATATTACATGACCCAGATAGGTCACTTCTGGCAACCAGAATTCACATTTAGAAAATTTGGCATAAAGGCGATGCTCTCGAAGTTTCTTCAACACTAGCCTTAAATGTTCGGCATGTTCTTCCTCGTTCTTGGAGTAGATGAGTATATCATCGAGATAAACTACGACGAATTTATCCAAATACTCCATGAAGATTGAGTTCATTAACCGAGAAAAGGTGGCTGGAGCGTTGGTTAATCCGAAGGACATGACGGTGTACTCGTATTGGCCATAACGAGTAACAAAGGCCGTTTTAGGAATGTCCCCGTTTCTGATTTTGATTTGATGGTAGCCCAACCTCAAATCCATCTTGGAGAAGACTGAGGATCTAGCGAGCTGATCATAAAGGTCGTTGATCCTGGGGAGCGGATATTTGTTCTTGATTGTGACCAAATTGACAGGTCGGTAATCTACAACCATCCGGTCCGTACCATCCTTCTTCTTGACGAATAGGACGGGGCAAGCCCACGGGGATGAGCTAGGTCGGATGAAACCCTTTTTCAAGGACTCATCGAGTTGTTTCTTAAGCTCGGCTAGCTCTAGTGGTGCCATCTTATAGGGTCTTCTAGCAATCGGAACGGTTCCCGGAATGAGGTCTATTACGAACTCAACATCCCTGTCAGGTGGAACACCTGGAAATTCTTCTGGGAAGACATCCGGGAAGTCACGGACTACCGGAACGTCCTCAAGGTCTGGCAAAGGGCTGGCGTTAAGAGAATATAATTGTCGCTTAGCTATTCGGGTCAAGACATTGACTATCTTCCCCGAAGGATGGGTGAGTTGAACAGTCCTAGAGAAGCAATCAATTTTGGCTTGATGAGCTGACATCCAGTCCATACCCAGAATGATATTGATATCTGAAAATTTAAGGGCTATCAAAGAGGCAAGGAAAACAAGTTTGTCGACTTGGATTTCATTTCCATGGCTTACTCTAGAAGTTTGCCATTTGGATCCCGGAGTTTGAATTACCATAGAGGTTGGCATATCACCGAATGCGACGTTATGCAAGCGAGCATAGTTTTTAGATATAAAAGAATGAGAGGCTCCTGTATCGAAAAGAACAGATGCCGGGTGGCAATTAACAAGAGGCGTACCGAGAACGACGTTGGGATCCTCTTGAGCTTCTTCGGCAGAGATACAGTTGACATGGCCACGTGTAGCGGTGACCGGCTTGGCGTGGAATACTTTTCCTGTCGGCTTGCCACGGCCAACAGCTTTAGCAGACTGGTTGGGGTTGGTCTGGGGACACTCACGCATATAGTGGCCAGATTCCCCACACTTGAAACAAGTCACGGAACTGGTACGTGGAGGAGCATTGTTAGTTGGACCCCCATAGGGCTTGGCCGGTGCAGACTGCTGAACGGGGCGAGGCGCCTGGAAGGATGGCCTCGGTGTGAACCTGGGTGGCAGGGCGGTGTTGGGTACCCACACGCGGCGCTTCTGAGGACCAGCACCGGATGAGGAACCCATATCACGGCCATGCTTGCGTGTTGCGTCATAGTCAGTCTGACCAGTTTCAGCACTGATGGCTTTGTTGACAAGTTTCTAGAAGGATGTGCACTCATGCAGACGGAGGTCGCGGCGAAGCTCAGGACTAAGGCCCTTACGGAGCCTTGCTTGCTTCTTGGCGTCAGTAGAAACTTCCTCGGTTGCATATCGTGCGAGATTACCAAACTCCCTGCTGTAAACATCCACAGAAAGTCGGCCTTGGGTGAAACTGCAAAATTCTTCACGTTTGCGGTCCATGAGACCCTCCGGAATATGATGCTCACGGAAAGCCTCGCTGAACTCAGCCCAAGTAGTGACATGGCCCGCTGGGCGCATAGCTCCATAATTTTCCCACCATAGACTGGCGGGGCCTTCAAGATGATATGCAGCAAAGGTGACCTTGTCAGCCTCCGCTACCAGCGCGGAACGCAGTTTGTGAGAGATACTGCGAAGCCAGTCATCAGCGTCGAGAGGCTCGACGGAGTGGTGGAACGTGGGTGGATGTAATTTGATAAAATCACTGAGTGACACCACGTTAGTCCTCTGATGGTGTGCCGTGTTCTGTTCAATACGCTCCAACAAACGGTTGGTCTCCCGCTTGTTTCTCTCAGCTTCCATCATAACCTCGGCTAGTGAAGGAGGATGAGGCAGATTTTCATTCCTGCCTTCACTGCCTTCGGCCTGCTCTTGAGAAGCAGGGTTAGCGCGCGTGTTGACCATCCTAGGTAACAAGACAATGATTTAGTCAGAATGATAAAATTCTGACATAGGATACAGAATGTAAGGAATAACTCGAAATGCAAGATGATCATCCGTATGACATGGTAAAAACGGAAACTGCTTCTTTTATTCCATCGTCATACACACCATACAGGGTTTAGTACAAGACCAAACAAAGTACTATTACGGTGAGAAAAGGATTACATCTCATCGGAGGCATTCCAAGCTCCTATACATTATTCTTCTACACCTCCGGAAAGAGTACAACTAGGTCATATCCCACGAGTCACGCGGGACGATAGACGACACAGCTAGTGCGAACTAGTGATACTACCACTAACTCAGACCGATCCGTAGTAGTCCTCGTAAAAGTCACCTCCATAGCCTGGAAGCTCAACATGATCATCCGGAAACAGACGATCTCGCGGAGCTTGTGGACCATAGGGGCTAGGATGAGGCCTTGGACCAACAGACGGTGGCCTGCGGGGACCGCGAGGTGGGGTGATGCCTCCTACATCACGCCAAACCATCACGTCTGGCAGAGCAGATCTCACGGGATAGAGATCGCGCATATCCGAACATCCAGCTTGCACCGCCGGTGCGAACCGAGTCAATGTGGCCCAGTGGTCAGCACGGGTATTGAAGAGCTCTAACCTCAAGGCCCGATTTTCACGGTCCTTATCCTCGAGCATCTCAGCAGTGGTGCGAGTCTGTGAATCCTCCTGAGTGGGGTCAGCATAAATAGCCTGGAGATACCCTTGTGCTCCCGGAAGTGATCCTGGCATATACCGGAAATCAGAGTCCCGAAATATACCAGATCTGACTCGCATAATGGTCATCATAGAGTAGGCGGCGTCCTGCACAGCCATCTCAATAGTAACCCCGAGTCCATAGGAGTAGTGAAGAGGCTCGGTGGATCCAGGATAAGATGGAAATATCCTGACAGTGCAGAGATACTGGCTTTGATTAAAGTCTCGGAATTGCTCTTCGACCGTGTACTCAGGATACCAGCGGTATCCAGCCTCAGTCATTACCCTGACCAACTTGGCAGTATGGCCGGGTACATCTAGGCATCGAGTCAGGCGAACCACTTGATTGAGGTCGCGAGTGGCCATCTGAAAGCACAATCATAATGCAAAGGCATTAGAATTTCTAGCAAAATTTCGGCAGCATAACAGCTGTAAATGCTCAAGAAGGATTTTGAGACATTTGACAAAGGATTTCGTACGCACTCAACATCATCATATCAAAGTTCTGAATCCATTCTAACAACATAATGTGGTAGTAGAACTGAACTAGGCTTGTATCCATCAGACTTATAAGGTACTACTGATTAGTAACACGTGATCCTGATAGAGAGAATAGATCCTAATTCCTTAACCTCCGGTGGAAGAATGGACTGACTCAGATCGGAATGTCATAAGATAAAGGAGTAAAAAGAGCCTTACGTTCCAACCCACAAACAATTCCCCTACATATAACTAAAGAATTTCTAGACTCAACATCGACCAGTTTGGCTTGGAGAACCTACAGGCAGTCCGGCTCTGATGCCAACGCTGTCAGGACCCCGACTCGATGTCACATCGATCTAGCCGGTAACACCTCATATCACTTTGCGGCCTCACGCACGGTATCCCCACGGGTGTCGCCTTACCTTTGCCCGGGACCGTTTGCGCATTTTGGCTCACGTATATGATAGTGTCGCTAGCATCCATATGATAAAGAGCCCGGGCTGACATGACTAGTCGTAAACCCAAAGTGGCACAGACTTACAGGGACAGGCATCCATGACCCAGCTTCGAACGTGTCGCTCATCAGCAAGTGGGTCCGGGTTGTAGCACTGGGCTAACAGGACTCCAGTACTCAAAGCGTGACATTTCCCCGAAGGGACAGACACAGGAACGAAGAAGGACACATGCCGGCCAGCCTAAGTGTTCCAGAGCAGTAGCAAGCTACCATGGCTCAGCGGTAACACTAGGAGACATTTCCCGATAAGAGAGGCTACTAAAGATAAACAACTAGATAGTCAGATCCCACACATACCAAGCATTTCAATCATACACACAATATGCTCGATATGTGCAAATACAACGAAGCATCACAACATGACTCTACGACACAAGTACTTTATTTAAGGCTCAGGGAGCCATACATAGCATACACAAAGATACGGGTCACACGACCCAGCATTCAAGTCATACAGTCATACAAACCAGCAGCGGAGGTAACTTGTCTGAGTACAGACAACTAGTAAAATAAAGGAGGCTTGGAAAGCCTAGCTATACTACGTGGTCCTTCACAAGCTCAGGGTCACCACCTGGGTCTTTAGCCTACTCGTTGATGTCAACGTCTACATAGAACCCATCAGAAGGGGTTGCAGCGTCTTCTGTAAAAAATGTAGATTATAGCAACATGAGTACAAAGGTACTCAGCAAGACGTACATCAGATCCTACATACATGCTTAGTATCAAGAAGGGTTGGTGGAGTTATTGCAGCAAGCCAGCTTTGACTCTTGGCTAGACTATCCTACGATACTCCAACTTGAAATGGTTTTGCGCACACGAGTCCACTACTCACCACTTCAATACACCACCGAGGATCCACCTCCGTCTTCCTACGGAAGAGCCATCCTCGGCACTCACTCTTATCTTGAGGCTTTTAGTAGTTTCCATTTACTTGTCTATGAACTGTATAGGCAACCAAGTAGTCCTTTACCGCGGACGCGGCTATTCGAATAGATCATGTTAACCCTGCAGGGGTGTACTTCTTCATACATGTTTCCACCACTTAGCGTCTGCACACGACATGTGCTCGGCAGACTTCAAGCGAAAGCCGACGTGGGTGTAGACCACGACCTACCTAAACACTTAAGCCTCTAGTCCAGGTTTATCGCCTATTCAGGTTCCATCCGCAGGGAGTCCGGCCGAGGTTTCCCATACGGCCCCGAACGATGTGAACAGGGTTCCCGAGATACCTAACGGGTATTCAGTACACCGTGCCACGTACCTACCGCATCACAACCCACCCCTACGGTCAGCGCTGTTCACGGCCTCCAGTAGGCTACAAACACCAGAAACTACTTGCAACTCCTGGACAGAGAGCTAGGGTGAATAAGAAGTCGAGCGGGGTCATATTTCAGGGCCCAATGCATGGTAGTAGTTGTATCTTAAATCACACATACAGATCTCAGTGCTTAAGGTCGGCTTCAATGAAACAACCCACCATGTACTCCTACATGGCCTCTCATCGATACCTTTACCAAATCGTGTTCACCACACCACTCTCATTACCGACATAGTCATTTCACTCTAGCCATCACCCAGATGAACCAGACCTGACACGACTCTAAGCATAGCAGGCATAGCAAGGTAGGAACAACACATACATATGGCTCAATCAACTCCTACACATGCTAGTGGGTTTCATCTAGTTACTGTGGCAATGACAGGTCATGCAGAGGAAATGGGTTCAACTACCGTAGCACACAGCAGTTTGAAACGCGTTGTCTCAATGCAGTAAAAGAGAGCAGGAGCGAGAACATGGGATTGTATCGATATGATCAAATGGTTGGTTGCTTGCCTGATGGTTCGATGCACTGATACGGTTCTTCGTTAGGGTAATCACGGTACTCCTCGGAGGCAGAACCTGTCGCAAAGGACACCGATACACAACCATCACCAAACAATGTGCAACAATATGATGCATGCATGAAACATGGCAATATGAGTGTGTTGGGCTAATGCAACTAAAACCAGAAGGGTTTGAACAAATTTGAATCAAGGATTCAAATTTCAAATTCAAATATGGCCTTTTAAAGTGCTTTTCCTTGTTCTGCTTGAAACATCAATTTAACTTGTTTGATCATGCATGAAAATAGTACAGATGGATAGATTGGATTTTTCTGATCATTTTTCATATATAATTTGTCCAATTTGGAGTTACAGAATAAAAGTTATGAATTTTTGAAGTTTAAATAATATTCTGGAATTTCCTGATTTAAATTAAATCCAGAAATATAATTATTGCGCCAGCATGACGTCAGCATGACGTCAGTGGTCAACTGCGGCTGGCTGGAGTCAAACCTGACGTGTGGGGCCCACACGTCAGTGACAGGGGGTTTAAACAGGGTTAAATTAATCCTAATTACTAATTAGTGGCGCTGGGGCCCACTAGTCAGTGTCAGGGGGTTAACTAACAGTGGTTAGCGCTAATCCTAATTAGCTACAGGGATGGGCCCACCTGTCAGGGACTCAGGGGGGGTTCCTGCCGTGGTCAAAGTGGGTCAAACCCACCGGCGACGTGACGCCGGCGAGGCCCGAGACGGCGGCGCAATGCGGGATCGCGCTACAGGGCACGGGCGAGGCTGTGCTTGGGCTCGTTGGAGAGCTCTTGCTCCCGCGCGTCGAACGTAGGTGGTGGCCGAGCCTGGGGTGGCTGGAGTCGACGGCGGCGAGCTCGGCTGCGGCCGCCGGAGTTCGGGTGCGGTCGGAGTCGGTGTTGCAGGGGGTTTGGGGAGGCGTTGGTGCGTGCTGCGTGCTCCTAGTGAGGCGTGGAGCACGATAGTGTGCTCGGTTGGGCGCTACGGTGACCGTGGCCACGACGGCGACATCGCCGGCGGCGTGGAGCTCTCGGCCAAGGTGGGGCTAAGGCCTAGAGGTCGAAAGAGACCAGGGGAGAAGGGGGAAACGACTCGGGGGCTCACCGCGGTTGCAGTGGGCGTCGAAGCGGGCTCGGAGACGCGCTGGAGACGGCGAATTCGACGGCGATGATGGTCGGAGCCCGAAGAGGGGAACGGCGACGTGGCGGCGATGCAGGGCTTCCGGAGGCCCGTGGAACGGTGGGAAGGACGAGGGGGTTGTGGCGGAGCTTCTGAGCTAGTCGGGGGAGCGAGGGGTGGCCGGAGACGGCTGCTAAGGCGAACGGTGGCGACGGTGGTGTTCGGCCGTGAGAGAGAGAGCGAGGGAGAGGAGGGAAGAGCCGAGGGCGAGTGAGAGAGAGCAGGGGGGAGGCGTGGCGTCGTCCAGGGCATCGAGGCGAGGAGGGGAGGGCAGACAGGCAGGGAGAGAGGTGGCGTGGCGCGGTGGCGGGCGCGCGCGCCGGCCACACTCCCCTCCCTCTATCGGGACGAAGACGACAGAGGAGGGAGACGGGCTGGGCCGCCTGCTGGCTGGGCCGGCCAGCTGGATGGGCTGCACAGTGGAGGAGCCCAGGTAAGCTTCTCCCTTTTATTTTTTTCTGTTTTCTAATTTCTGACATTTGTTTTGATTTAAATAATATATTAAATCATTTATTTAACTTATGCCAAATTTTTCAGGGGCTAGATATATTATTCCAGAGCTCCTTTATAATTGGCATAATATTTGGACATATATTAATATATATAGAAATATATTTCCAAAGCAAATATTTATGCATTAATTCCAAATGCCCAAAATAAATGTCCATGAACCACTAAAAATATTGGTTTGATTTTTATCTCTGTCCAATATTTTCAGAGATCAACATGAGCATTTTCTTGGACCCTTTTTGAGAAATTTTTATTTGGGTCATTTTCAAAATGATTCTGAGGGTTTCACAGATCCCCATTTCAAGTTTCTGATGAAAGAGTAAACATGATGCAACACTCTAATGCATGACTAGCTAGGGTGTGACAGGGTCATCTTATTTTAACCCCCCCCCCCGGGCCAGTGCTCCTCTGAGTGTTGGTCCGAACTGAGCTGCCCGTGGGGCCACCTCGGGGAAACTTGAGGGTTGGTTTTACTTGTAGCTAGTCTCATCTGAGTGTGCCCTGAGAACGAGATATGTGTAGCTCCTATCGGGATTTGTCGGCACATTCGGGTGGTGTTGCTGGTCTTGTTTTAACCTGTCGAAGTGTCTTGAAGAACCAAGATACCGAGTCTGATCGGAACATCTTGGGAGGAGGTCTATTCCTTCGTTGACCGTGAGAGCTTGTCATGGGCTAAGTTGGGACTCCCCTGCAAGGATTTGAACTTTCGAAAGCCGTGCCCGCGGTTATGGGCAGATGGGAATTTGTTAATGTCCGATTGTAGATAACTTGAACCTTAACTTAATTAAAAATGAATCAACTGAGTGTGTTACCATGATGGCCTCTTCTCGGCGGAGTCCGGGAAGTGGACACGGTGTTGGAGTAATGTTTGCGCAGGTTGCTCTCTAGTTTCTCGCTCGTGCTTTGCCTCCTCTCCTCGCTCTCTTTTTGCGAATAAGTTAGCCACCATACTTGCTAGTCGCTTGCTGCAGCTCCACATATATTTACCTTGCCTTACCTATAAGCTTAAATAGTCTTGATCGCGAGGGTGCGAGATTGCTGAGTCCCTGTGGCTCATAGATTACTATTACACCAGATGCAGGGCTTGATGATTCTGCTCCAGGAGACGCGTATGAGCTCAAGTGGGAGTTCGACGAAGACTCTCAATGTTATTATGTTTCCTTTCCCGATGATCAGTAGTGGTGCCTAGTTGGGGGTGATTGGGACCGTGTCGCTTGTTGGTTTATCTTTTATTTTGGCGCCATAGTCGGGCCATGAGTGTTTGGATGATGTAATGTTATTTATTTACTTGATTGACGTGGCGAGTGTAAGCCAACTATGTTATCTCCCCTTTATTATTCATATTACATGGGATGTCGTGAAGATTGCCTAACTTGCGACATATGCCTTCAATGCGATTATGCCTCTAATCGTGCCTCGACACGTGGGAGATATAGTAGCATCGAGGGTGTTACTAGTTGGTAATCAGAGCCTTCCCCGATCTTAGGAGCCCCATTGCTTGATCGTTTTTAGTGGCCGAGTTGTGTCTAGAAAAATGTTTTGAGTCATTTAGGAATTATATATCGGAGAGTTTAGGAATTCTTTTTACTTCCCAGTCTCCTCATCACTCTGGTAAGGCATCCTGACGTAGAGTTTTGACTCTTCTCTTCTCAAATTTCACTAAAAAAAATTTAGGATCACGCGGGTATCTTGGAATCGTTCCGATGGTTTTATGATGAGAACATTGTCTTGGTGCCTCCTGTCAGGGGTTTAGTGGAAGTGTCCCGGGGAGTTGAGCTCTGAGGTGTTGTCATCATAATTTTATCATTGCAGTTCTGGAATACCTGAGTCTAGTACGCCGACATTGAAAATCTCTTTTATGCAGTTCGTTGGTGAGATAACCTCGACGCCACCCAGTACTGGGGCGGGAGTTCGGGAGTATCGCCATAACTTGTATAACGGATGCTTTTTGAAGGTCGAGGTAGATGGTTTCTGAAGGTTTCTTGGTTATGTGTTAAAGGATGGATACAGCTGGATGTAGGATTTGCTAGTTTGGGTGAGATATTATGCTTCCCTGTACCCCCAACACCTGATTGCATAACCGGAAAGGTTCGGGAGTTTCATAGGTGGGAATTCTAGTAGCTCTAGTTCTTATTCCACGGATATTCGTTTGAGATTGGGATTTCTTACCGATTATTCGTTCTTGATCCGTACCTTGTTGATTTATTTCTCTACCTTAATTCTACGTGGCTTCTCAATTTATGGATATGTGACCATTTCAAGAGGAATGCATTCGTTCATTTTGTTCGGATGTGAAGACTATATGTTGCAATTTTCATTCCATTGGATTCAGCTTCAATATTTGTCTGTCAATGTGCTAATGGTGGTCAACCTCTTCAGGATGGCTCCTCCAACGCGCACGACTCCGAATCCTGATCCGCCACCACCTCCCCCTCCTCCGGAGGCATGGCAAGCTGTGATGGCCGCAACCAATGCAAACACATAGTTGATCATGAAAATTCTTCAAGAGCGCAATCAAGGCAATCAAGGGAATCAAGGTAGCAATCAGAGTCAGTTTGCTACACTCAACCAGTTCCTTGCTAACGGGCCAAAGACTTTCAGCAATTGTGTTGAGGCAACCGATGCTGATGATTGGCTTGTGGATCTGTGCAAGCATTTCGAGTGCAGTAACGTCAGGCCTGAGGACTTTGTCAAGTTCGCTTCCTTCCAACTCAAAGATCAAGCTGCAGAATGGTTCCAGCAGTACAAGGATTCCAAAGGAGGACGTGTTATCACTTGGGATGATTTCCGTCGAGATTTCCGAGCTCATCATATTCCTCAGAGCGTGGTTGAAAGCAAGCGTGAGGAATTCCGCAATCTGAAGCAAGGCTCTTTGTCTGTCTATGACTACAACAAGTTGTTCCAGAAGCTCGCTCGTTTTGCCAAGCAGGACGTCCCTGATGAGAAGAGCATGATATATCAGTTCAGAGGTGGTCTCAGAGAAGAAATTCAGCTAGCTCTTGTTCTCTTCGAGCCCTTGAGATACGATGAGTTCTACAACATGGCACTGAAGCAACAGTTGAGGTGTGATGCTTCCAAGAAGCGAGCCAGAGATGTTACTCCTTCTTCCTCTACTCAAGTGGCCAAGCAGCAGAAGTATTAGCTTCCTCCTCCTCTGTTCCGTCAGCCGTATCAGCAGAAGAGCAAAGGTGGCAGTGGTTCTTCCCACCCACCCAACCCTGGGTTTCAGAACAAGACTTTGTCTCAACCTCCAAGATCAAGTGCTCCGTATCACCATCCGCTTTCAGAGGTCATGTGCAACAAGTGCCAACAGAAGGGTCACTATGCCAGCAAGTGTTTCAATCAGAGGTGTCTTCCTCCTCCTCCTCCTGTCAGATCGGCAAGTACATATGTGGTCAAGCATAACCCCAAGCATGCCAAGGTCAACTTGATGAATGCAGCTCAGGCAGAGGATTCGTCAAATGTGATCATAGGTAACCTTCCTATTAATTATATTCCTGCAAAAGTACTTTTTGACTCTGGTGCATCACATTCCTTCATGTCATTCCCATTTGCATCGGAGAACAATTTTAGTACTAAGGCTTTACCTAGAGCTATGCAAGTCGTCTCTCCGGCAAAGCGTCTGAGTTCTAGTTTGATGGTTCCGGATATTTCTATCTTGATGGGTGATTTCAAGTTTCTGGCTTCTCCAATGGTTCTTGGTAACTCGGATATTGATCTTATTCTCGGGATGGATTGGCTTTCTAAGCACAAGGCTCAGCTAGATTGTGCAGCCAGGCAGATTCAATTGACTCATTCGTTTGAGGATGTAATTGTCTTTGCCGCTCGGGATAATAACATCCGTTTGTTTTCTCTCAATGAGAAGGGTGAACTCGATGCCATCTCGCAAATTCCAGTCGTTTGCGAATATCAAGACGTCTTTCCAGAAGAGCTTCCAGGAATGCCTCCGCACCATCCAGTTGTATTCGTTATTGATCTTGAGCCTGGCACGGAACCTGTGTGTAAGCGTCCTTACAAGCTCGGACCTGAAGAGTTGAAGGAGCTGAAGAACAAACTTGATATTCAAGAGAAAATGGGTCTCATCCGGCCTAGTTCTTCTCCATGGGGTTGTGGTGTTCTTTTTGTGAAGAAGAAGGATGGAACGGACCGACTTTGTGTTGATTACCGTCCAGTGAACAAGAAGACCATCAAGAACAAATACCACTTCCCAACATCAATGAGCTGTTCGAACAACTCAAAGGTGCTCGAGTATTCTCCAAGCTTGATCTCCGTATGGGTTATCATCAGATTCGAATCCGTGAGCACGATATTCCCAAGCCGGCTTTCAGGACAAGCTTTGGTTCATATGAATACACTGTCATGTCTTTTGGCCTCGTCAACGCTCCTCCGACGTTCTCTCGCATGATGAACTTCATCTTCAACGCCTACACCAATGACTTCGTTTTGGTCTATCTCGACGACATTCTGGTTTTCTCCAAGAACAAGGAAGATCATGCCAAGCACTTGCGTTTGGTTCTTGATAAGCTCAGAGAACATCAGTTCTACGCCATGTTCTCCAAGTGTGAATTTTGGCTCGATGAGGTTCTTTATCTTGGTCATATCATCTCTGCCAAGGGCATTGCCGTGAATCCTGAGAAGGTGTCTGCAATTGTGAATTGGGAACCTCCTCAAAACGTGAAGCAACTCCGTAGCTTCCTCAGTCTCGCAAGCTATTGTCGAAGATTTGTTGAAAACTTTTCTAAGATCTCGAAGCCTCTCTCAAATCTTCTTCAGAAGCACGTCAAGTACGTTTGGTCTCCGGAGTGTGACATTGCTTTCAACACTTTGAAAGAGAAATTGATCACTGCTCCAGTTCTCACTCCGCCTGATGAATCCAAGCCGTACGAGGTCTTTTGTGATGCCTCTCTCCAAGGTCTTGGCGCAGTTTTGATGCAAGAGAAGAAAGTTGTTGCTTATACATCTCGCCAGTTGAAGCCTAATGAGAAGAAATACCCCACTCATGATCTCGAGTTGGCGGCAGTTGTGCATGCTCTTTTGACTTGGAGACATCTTCTATTGGGAAGAAAAGTGGACATTTTCACAGATCACAAGAGTCTCAAGTACATTTTCATTTAGCCTAATCTCAACCTCAGGCAAACTCGATGGGTCGAAATGATTCAAGAGTATAATCCGAGTATTGAGTATACTCCAGGTAAGGCCAATGTGATTGCTGACGCATTGAGCAGAAAGGCCTACTGCAACAGTCTGATTCTCAAGCCTTATCAACCCGAGCTTTGTGAAGCTTTCCGCAAACTTAATCTGCAAGTTGTTCCTCAAGGTTTCCTCGCCAACCTTCAAGTCTCTCCTACCTTAGAAGATCAGATTCGCCAAGCCCAGCTTCTTGATGCTATGGTGAAAAAGGTGAAGATTGGGATTGCCAAGAGTCAACCCAAGTACAAGTGCTACCGCCTTGATGACAAGGACACTCTTTTCTTCGAGGATCGTATTGTGGTACCCAAAGGTGACCTCCATAAAGTGATCATGAACGAGGCTCACAATTCTCTCCTCTCCATCCACCCTGGGAGCACGAAGATGTATAAGGACCTTAAGCAAGCTTATTGGTGGACTCGAATGAAGCGCGAGATCGCTTAATTCGTAAATGAATGTGATGTCTGCAGAAGAGTGAAGGCAGAACACCAAAGGCCAGCAGGTCTCCTCCAACCTCTTGCCATTCCAGAATGGAAGTTTGACCACATTGAAATGGACTTCGTAACTGGGTTTCCAAAGTCCAAGCGTGGCAATGATGCTATATTCGTTGTCATCGACAAACTCACCAAAGTGGCTCACTTTCTGCCTATCAAAGAGTCGATCACTGCAGCTCAATTAGCGGAACTCTATACCTCTCGTATTGTCTCTCTGCACGGTATTCCTCAAGTGATCTCTTCAGACCGTGGCAGCATCTTTACCTCGAAGTTTTGGGATTCTTTTCAGAATGCCATGGGCACCAACATCCGCTTCAGCACAGCTTTCCATCCTCAAACTAGCGGTCAAGTCGAGCGTGTCAACCAGATTCTTGAAGATATGCTCAGGGCTTGTGTGATCTCCTTCGGCATGAAGTGGGAGGATTGTCTTCCTTATGCTGAATTCTCCTACAACAACAGTTTTCAAGCAAGTTCGGGCAAGGCCCCATTTGAAATTCTGTATGGCAGGAAGTGCCGTACCCCTCTCAACTGGTCTGAAACCGGCGAACGTCAGCTTTTGGGTAATGACTTAATCACAGAGGCAGAAGAAATGTGCAAAGTCATTCGTGATAACCTCAAAGCAGCCCAATCCCGCCAAAAGAGCTACTATGATAGTAAGCACCGTGATTTGGCTTTCGAGATCGGAGATCATGTTTACCTGCGCGTCTCTCCTATGAAAGGTACTCGTCGCTTCGGTATCAAAGGGAAGCTTGCTGCTAGATACGTGGGACCTTTCAAGATTGTCAGCAAGAGAGGCGACCTCGCCTATCAACTCGAGCTTCCTTCAAACTTTGCAAATGTTCATGACGTGTTCCATGTCTCTCAGCTCCGAAAGTGCTTCAAGACTCCTGACCGCACCATCAACTTCGAGGACATTGAGCTCCAAGAAGATCTCTCTTATCGTGAGCACCCAGTTGCTATTCTTGAAGAGACTGAACGCAAGGCTCGCAACAAGTCAATCAAATTTCTCAAAGTCAAGTGGTCACACCATTCCGACCGTGAAGCTACCTGGGAATGCGAGGATCACCTCCCTTCTGAGTACCCGGCGTTCTTTCAGTCCTAGATCTCGAGACGAGATCCTTTCGTAGTGGTGGAGTGTTGTAACACCCCGGATGTAACTTTCCCAATTTGTACTCCAACTCTTGCTGTTTCCGGCGTTAAGTTATATTTATTGTCTCGGGTTCGGGTTTTGTCTCCGTGTGTTGTTGTCATTGTCATGCATCTCATATCATGTCATCATGTGCATTGCATTTGCATACGTGTTCGTCTCAGGCATTCGAGCTTTTTCCCTGTTGTTCGTTTTGCATTCCGGCGCTTCGTTCTCCTCCGGTGGTCATTTCTAGCTTTCTTTCGTGTGTGGGGATTAAACATTTCCGTATTGGACCAAGACTTGCCAAGCGGACTTGGTTTACTACCGGTAGACCGCCTGTCAAGTTTCGTATCATTTGGACTTCGTTTGATACTCCAACGGTTAACCGAGGGACCGAAAAGGCCTCGTGTGTGTTGCAGCCCAACACCCCTCCAATTTGGCCCAAGACCCACCTAACTCTGCTCCATCATCTAGAGCGTTCGATCACGATCGCGTGGCCGAAAACCGCACCTCATTTGGACTCTCCTAGCTCCCTCTATGCCTATAAATAGATCCCTCCACGAAATCCCGGGTCTCCTCCGCCCTAACCCTAGATATTTTTCCCCGCAGCGCGCCGGACACGTCCGTCCACGCGCCGGACACCGCCGCCGTCCTCTCCCACGTTGCCATGTGGCACCCGCCGCCCCTCCCACCGCGCGGCCCGGGAGCCCACGGCCGGCCCCCGCGGCCCGC
>NC_041386.1:335112506-335120368 GCF_002162155.2 Triticum dicoccoides
GCCTTCCCGTGCCGCCCCGCTCCGCCTCTCGCCGCCCTGCCGCGCCGCCCCGCTCCGGTGGCCGCCGCCGCCGCCGCGCCAAGCCTCCAGCCGCCTCCGCCCGGCGCCTCCGCCTCCGGCCGCCTCCGCAGCGCCGCCCGCAGCAGCTGCCGCCGCCGACTCCGCCCCGGCCAGATCCGGCCGCCGCCCCACCGGATCCGGCCACTACCCCTCTCTCCGGCCGTCTACCGTGCAGATCCAGTGAGCTCCTCGATTTCCGCGCTGGGTCAAACCCTAGATCCGGAGGTTGAATTTTTCCTAAGTCCTGAAATTGCAGATCCAAGTGCTCATGTTCGTAGCTCCGTAACTTTGCATCCGTAGCTCCGATTCATGCATATAGCATATCAAAATGTTTATCTCAGAGAGTACATCATTTCATTCCATTGCATCATTTTAATTTGAGATCATCTTGATGCCTGAAATGCTGTTAGAAGAGGGCTACTTGAGTTAATTGTCAGATCTGCTATTCCGTTTAGGTTTTTGTCATTTTTGCCATGATTAATGTGTGCATGATATGTCCTGATGCTCTACATGTGTTTTGTTAAGGGTTTTGTCATCTTTCCAGAGGTGCAACCCATGTATTTTTGCGATGTGTGAGGTGACTTGTGCAAGCTTGCAAAGTGGTGCACTTGCTAAGTCTGTTTTCAGGGACTTAGTAATTTCGCAAAGTCCTAGAGCTGTTTATCTCATGATGCCATATGTTCTTGTTGTTTCCTAGTGATCCGTGCCTCTTTTGAGGATGATCAGTAAGGGAGTTTTGTTAATATTGTAGTGCTCTATCCATCCATGTATTTTTTTGCAATTATGGAGCACCCTAGCTTGAGCCAATCGAGCTCTACTTTTGCTACTTTGTGAATCTGGGCAGATTGTCAACTTGTTTGCAATTTTGCCGGTGATGTTGTAGTTGATCCGTGCATGCTATGCTATTGTTCTTGCCATTTCTAGCTTGCATTTTGTTCCTTCTTGGTGGTTGTATGCTTGTCTTGTCATGACTTTCTCTGTAGTGAGTGCATCGAGCTCGTAAACATGCCTACCTGAGTTATATTTCAGCATGTGCCAGTTTATCACGAAGTCTGAAAACTGATTATGTTTTTGCTATGTTCACATGCTTGCAATTGTATTTTCTGATCCCTTTTGGCTCAAGGTCACTAAGGGACTTTTGTTAAGCTATTTGAGTAGCTCAATGCCATGCTTTACTTTGCCATGTTCAGATCCTGTAACATGTAGTTTTGTGGCTCCGAAGAAGGCTACCTGATCTGAAATTCCAGGCAAGTGTTAATTTCACTAAGTCTGATATCTGTTTGCCATATGCATTTTTGCCATGCTTGTTTGAACTTGTTAATGGATGAATTGGCCGTAGCTCTGTGCTAGACTTTTGTTAAGCATCTTGAATGCATCCCTGCCATGTATTTTGTTGTCATGTTTGGTTGCCGTAGCATGTTCATCTCTTTGCATTTAGTTGGCTACTTGCTGTAAATCGCATACCGGTGTCATATTTGAATCGCTTGCCATTTCCAAACCGTAACTCCGATTCCGGCATTCTTTATATCGTTTTCAAGCGATTTCATCTCATCTTTCCAATGGCACACTTGGAATTCCAAGTTGAGGCCAGGTTCATGCATTTCCTGTCATATCTTGCATTTTGCATCCCGCATCGCATCCCGCATCGCATCTCGCATAGCATATCATCTTTGCATCGTGTTGTTGGAGTTTTGCACATGGTTGATTGTATCCTTGTTGCTTGTTTGTCTTGTTTGGGTAGAGCCGGGAGACGAGTTCTCTAACGAGGAGCCCGTTGAGTTTGCTTTCGAGGATCCAGTCAACTCTGACCACTGTGCAGGCAAGATGATCATACCCTCGAAATCACTACTATCTTTGCTATGCTAGTTTGCTCGCTCTGTTGCTATGCCATTGCTACGATGCCTACCACTTGCTTTCAAGCCTCCCAAATTGCCATGTCAGACCTTTAACCCACCATTGTCCTAGCAAACCGTTGATTGGCTATGTTACCGCTTTGCTCAGCCCCTCTTATAGTGTTGCTAGTTGCAGGTGAAGATTGAAGGTCGTTCCTTGTAGGAACATTTATTTACTTGTTGGGATATCATTATATTATCTTGTTATCTTAATGCATCTATATACTTGGTAAAGGGTGGAAGGCTCGGCCTCTCGCCTAGTGTTTTGTTCCACTCTTGCCGCCCTAGTTTCCGCCATATCGGTGTTATGTTCCCGGATTTTGTGTTCCTTACGCGGTTGGGTTATAATGGGAACCCCTTGATAGTTCACCTTGATTAAAGCTTTTCCAGCAATGCCCAACCTTGGTTTTACCATTCGCCACCTAGCCTTATTTTCCCTTGGGTTGCCAGAGCCCAAGGGTCATCTTATTTTAACCCCCCCCCCCCCGGGCCAGTGCTCCTCTGAGTGTTGGTCCGAACTGAGCTGCCTGCGGGGCCACCTCGGGGAAACTTGAGGGTTGGTTTTACTCGTAGCTAGTCTCATCTGAGTGTGCCCTGAGAACGAGATATGTGCAGCTCCTATCGGGATTTGTCGGCACATTCGGGCGGTGTTGATGGTCTTGTTTTAACCTGTCGAAGTGTCTTGAAGAACCGAGATACCGAGTCTGATCGGAACGTCTTGGGAGGAGGTCTATTCCTTCGTTGACCGTGAGAGCTTGTCATGGGCTAAGTTGGGACTCCCCTGCAAGGATTTGAACTTTCAAAAGTCGTGCCCGCGGTTATGGGCAGATGGGAATTTGTTAATGTCCGGTTGTAGATAACTTGAACCTTAACTTAATTAAAAATGAATCAACTGAGTGTGTTACCGTGATGGCCTCTTCTCAGCGGAGTCCGGGAAGTGGACACGGTGTTGGAGTAATGTTTGCGCAGGTTGCTCTCTAGTTTCTCGCTCGTGCTTTGCCTCCTCTCCTCGCTCTCTTTTTGCGAATAAGTTAGCCACCATACTTGCTAGTCGCTTTCTGCAGCTCCACATATATTTACCTTGCCTTACCTATAAGCTTAAATAGTCTTGATCGTGAGGGTGCGAGATTGCTGAGTCCCTGTGGCTCACAGATTACTATTACACCAGATGTAGGGCTTGATGATTCCGCTCCAGGAGATGCGTATGAGCTCAAGTGGGAGTTCGACGAAGACTCTCAATGTTACTATGTTTCCTTTCCCGATGATCAGTAGTGGTGCCCAGTTGGGGGTGATTGGGACCGTGTCGCTTGTTGGGTTATCTTTTATTTTGGCGCCGTAGTCGGGCCATGAGTGTTTGGATGATGTAATGTTATTTATGTACTTGATTGACGTGGCGAGTGTAAGCCAACTATGTTATCTCCCCTTTATTATTCATATTACATGGGATGTTGTGAAGATTGCCTAACTTGCGACATATGCCTTCAATGCGATTATGCCTCTAAGTCGTGCCTCGACACGTGGGAGATATAGTCGCATCGAGGGTGTTACACACTGCAGGTGGCGCACGGACTTGCCGCAGCAGCCAGTCATGGCACGGTGGCACGAGGAGCGGCGGAGCGTTTTGTTGCAGTCGAGGGACTTCTTGACAGCATCTCTCTTCACGCACAGGTGCCGGACACAGCGGGTCGCGTCGCGGAGCCGCGCGTCTTGGTGCCAGGGCGCCATCTTGGGGCTGAAGTGGTGGAGGCGCTCCGTGAGCTACGTCGCCCGTAGCTGGCAAAGGGCGAGGCGAAGAGAGGGACGGCGCAAGAGAGCCCCTGGCAGCCCGGACAAGCTCGACGATGCGGTCAAGCCAGTCCTCGTAGAGGTCGTCGACTGGGCGGTAGCGCAGGAGCTCGTGTGCCATGAGGAGCGCGGCCCATGCATCCATGGGAGGGTGACGTGCATGGGAAGAAGAGCCGTCTGGGGTCAACGATGGAGTGGCGGTGCGGCCATCCCACCACACCGATGGGTGCAACGAGGATGCTTGCTGCTCGTTCCCCGCTGGGCCGGTGGCGGCGTTGGCGGCGGGCGACGGGGAGTAGCGAGGTGGCCCGCCGACGGGAGCCGTCTGAGCGACGTGGGCTGCTAGGGTAGCCCGACGCTCAGCACGAGCGCGGCATGCGTCTGCCATGGAGACGATGGAGCCACGGAGCACAGAGCGATGGATAAAGGCTTCAGCACACCCCTACCTGGCGTGTCAAATGTCGGATCTGGGTTCCGGCAGACCCTTGAGGTTCGAACACTGGGGTGCGCGTGAAGGTTTTCTCCCTATCAATCCACGCCCTAGCTCTCTAAGATCTCGCAGACAAACACGACGAACTCTCAACACAGAAAGACACAAGATTTATACTGGTTCGGGCCACCGTTGTGGTGTAGTACCCTACTCCAGTGTGGTGGTGGTGGATTGCCTCTTGGGCTAATGATGAACAATACAAGAGGAAGAACAGCCTCCTGAGGATGAGGTGTTCTTGTGTTTGGTGAGTTTGTGTGTGTGAGGATTGGAAGCAGCTACCGACGTTTGTACTCCCTCCTGAGGGCCTCATTAGTACTCCCTCCGTTTCAAAGTTAGTAGTACAAAGTTGACTCATCTATTTTGGAACGGAGGGACGTCTCTGTACTGCTATGATTCTGTGTTGTACATCTCTGTACTTTTGCTAGGATTTTCCTACCCTATGAACCAAATGAGGCCTGAATGTATCCGTGTCGACTATTGTCTGATCGATCGCTAAGACTACAATTTTAGGAGCTTGGGTTATTGGCCGATTGACGACGGATTAGTATAAGCGTACCACGAGCTCATCAGCCCCAACATTTCTCTTCGGTGAGTGTTTCGCAAGTACTATAGCTCGCATAGTAGCTAGCCTACTAACACCAAGAATCATCAAATAAGCTCTGCTGATATGATAAACAGTTCAAACTTACATCTAAGCATGCCATATATTACATCAAAAGCGGGTGAGGATACATCTGTTTCCATAACTCGGAGAGGGTTCGCATGATTCACTATCAAACAAAAGTAGCAAGTACTGCTCACACAAGATAGTGACTAGCCCGAAGATGGTTCGATAACACGCATCGTTCTGGTAATTAAACACAGGGCAATGCAAACTACCCTGAAGGATTAGTGCGACCGACTATTTCTTGTCATCGATCTCTCGGGCAATGACCACAGCACGGACATCGGCATGGGAATCGATCTCTGGGGCGATGTCCACAGGACTGACCGCAACATCGGAATTGATCTCTGGGACAATGTCCACAAGATGGACAGCGGCATCAGAATCGATCTCCGTGGCGATGCCAATAGGACGGACCGCGACATCGAGAATGATCTCTGGGGCGTTGTCCATAGGATGGGCCGCGACATCGGAATCATCAAGGACGTCCACCGGCACCTGTACAACCCTGACATATTAGCAAGCACATTGCAAATTATCAAAAACCACAACTTTCGGTATTAAGCCATTATTTTTTACCTTGTGCAGCTCATCGGGGGATCCCATCCCTTCGGGGGCCATCTCCTCGTCCTCGATGGGGGCCATCACCTTGCCAGGGGAATACTGCTTCTCAACGGCGACTATCTCCTCAAACTCGGCCTTGAGCCTCGCATAGGTGGCCATCAGAGTTTCTGGGGTAGGCACGGTGGGGCCCTTGCTGTTCTTCCAACTTTCTTTGAGGAGTTCGTCCGCCAACGTCGTCAACTCTTTGGCCAGTGCTTGTTTCTTGGAGTTCTTCGTCTCCATGGGTTGGCCCACCAACATGGTCAACTCGTTGGTTGGTGCTCGCTTCCTGAAGATAGCTGTCTCCAGTGGGTTGTCCGCCGGCAACTCTTTGCCTAATGCTCTAGGATCCATCAATGAACTGACAAACAAAAAGCAATCGAAAGGAAACCACAATCGCAATGAAAACGGGAAAAGAATAGGCTGTGAGAATCGGTCGGCGCTTCACAAAAAGAAGATTCTTGGAATGAAAATATAGCAGCATCACTGATTCGCCCACCTTTCCTTCGTCGGTACAGAAGAAAAATGGAAGAAGTGAGTAGCCTGGAGTGAGGTTTTCTTCAAGAAAGGGGAGAAAGGGCTTCAACGAGCGTTCCAGTGAAATGATGGTTGCTTTGTCGAGTCCAACTTCGAGGCCACTTTACCACTGCTTGTAAAGGTGTGGGTTTTGTGATATGACGGGTCATGACAGCCATACCACGGTGACCGGCGAGTTTCGACTGTAGCACCTCATTGTGATTTGGTGGATGGCACGCGGGCCTGGATGCTTTGATGTCCCACATGTAGATAGAGCGGCTAGTCATATAGGAGTGGTCAATATTGTGCACCGCGACCAAGGCAGAGAGGAAAATGAGAGAACTACGTAATTAATGCATGACTTTAATTAGGGTAGTTTTGTAAAGTACGAGATACTTGCCTCCAATCGCAAAATTCCTTGGTTGATGAGATTTGAGATTTGAGCCCTATAAACTGGAAGGGAGATTTGAGATTTGAGATACTGCATGCGGTGTAGTCTAGTCACTTGTTGGAATCTCTAGAAAGACTTATACCGCATGATTCTTTGCTTCTTCTTACTACTACGTACTACTTCGCCGACATGTGGGACAGCCAGCAACATCCGGGTCGACGTAACACTACTAGGAAAAGGGCTATAGATGGAATTGACACTAATGGCGCACCAGACATGTGGTGCGCCATTACTATATACTAATGGTGCACCATGTGTTGGTGCGCCATTAGTGTGCAAATACTAATGGCGCACCACATCCACGGTGCGCCATTAGTAAATTTTTTTAACTTTTTCAAAACTACTAATGGCGCATCGTGGGAGTGGTGCGCCATTACTAGTTGAACTAGTAATGGATGGCGCACCACATCCACGGTGCGCCATTAGTAATTTTTTTTAAAAAAAACTACTAATGGCGCACCGTGGGAGTGGTGCGCCATTACTAGTTCAACTAGTAATGGCGCACCATGCCACGGTGCGCCATTAGTAACTTGGCCCAAATATTCGCCCGAATGCACCCCCCCCGGTGGACCGCCTTTTCAGTTTCAAAAAAAATAAAAAAATGATAGAAATGTCAAAAAATAAAAGAAAATAAGATTCCCGTGTGATATGTGGTCTAGTTGTTAGCAAAATTTACAAACATGAATTTTCGACTTTTTTGCAAATCTCTCGAGAATTTGTAAAAATGGGCATAACTTTTGCGTATGAACTCGGATGAAAAAGTTTTTTATATGAAAAATCATCTACTCTAAAAGTTACATCCGAATTTAACTGGGGGAACCGTGTTAAACATTTTCAAAATCCTCAAAAACCTAACAGAAAAAAAGATACGGGGCTTTTAAGATTTGGAGAGGCAAAAAAATTCAAAAAAATTCAAACTCACTAATGGCGCACCTGCCCATGGTGTGCCATTAGTATCTTCCCGCCTTCAAAATTCAAAATAAGTCAAAAAAAAAAGTTACTAATGGCGCACCTGCCCATGGTGCACCATTAGTATCTTCCCACCTTCAAAATTCAAAATAAGTCAAAAAATAATTAAAAAAGTTACTAATGGCGCACCTGCCCATGGTGCGCCATTAGTATCTTCGCGCCTTCAAAATTCAAAATAAATCAAAAAAATAGTAATGGCGCACCTGCCCACGGTGCGCCATTACTATGCCGTATATATGGCTGGGCATGGTCCTCTCCTCCTTACCTCTTCATTCTTCTCCTCCACTCCATCTCTCCTCCACTCCATCTCCTCCTCTCCTCCACTCCATCTTCCCTTCTCTCCTCCACCATACTATCCTCCTCCTCTCCGACGACCTCCCCCTCCTCCTCTCCGGCGACCTCCTCCTCCTCTCCAACGACATCCTCCTCCCT
>NC_041386.1:335120801-335152740 GCF_002162155.2 Triticum dicoccoides
CCTCCCTCCTCTCCGGTGAGCTCCTCCTCCCTCCTCTCCTCCCATTCCCTCATGGTTTCTCCTTCCTCCTCTCCGATGCTTCGGTGAACTCCTCTTCGGCGACCTCCTCCTCCTCTCCAGCGATGTAGGCAAGCGCCTCTCCGGTGACCTCCTCCTCCTCCTCTCGGGCGAACTCCTCTCCGGCAAAAGAACATGGCAAAAGAACGTACAAGATCCAAAAACAGGGACAAAATTTGAAATAATATCGTGCCAAAAAACGAGCAAAAAAATGAGCAAAAAAATCACGATCCAGATCCAAATTCAAAATTCAAAAATAGCAATGGCGCACGGTGGGGGTTAGATGGTGCGCCACTACTATTTTCCCGCCTTCAAAATTCAAAAATACTAATGGCGCACCGTGGCCTATACTAATGGCGCACCAGTGGCCTATACTAATGGTGCACCGTGGCCTATACTAATGGCAAAATACTAGTGGCGTGATACTAATGGCGCACCAGTGATGCGACATTAGTAGGCAAAACTGGTGCGCCATCAGTAGCCCTTTTCCTAGTAGTGTAATACGTGTCATGCACCAGATTAAAGTGCGGAACGGAAGGGGGCATCACCCCGGTCGTACCGCTTGGCCCTGTTTGGATACTCTAACTCAGTTGAAGGTTAGAGTTAGATTCTAATCCTAAACTAACCCTAAAGTAACTCTAGCGAAAGAGGTGTTAGGATGACAGGGTTAGATGGAGCGCGGATACGGCGAGGTGCCTTCATGGGCGGTTCGAGAGGGAGGGAGGGAGGGAGAGGACGAGAAGCTTCGAGGAAGTGGGGAGGGATCTGCTGCGGGGAGAGCGAGAGAAAATTGTGTTTTTAGTGTCCCGAGAAGAACTAACCCAACTAAGCACCTCTGGGTGGGTTAGATTTTTTTTGGGTTAATTGAGTTCAAACTAACCCAAACTAACTCTAACACATGGATCCAAACTGTAACCCAAACTAACCCTCCTGTTTGGATATTTTTGGGTTAGTTGAGTTCAAACTAACCCAAACTAACTCGAACACATGGATCCAAACAATAACGCACCGTCAAATCGCACATCCCGACCTTTCCAGCAGTAAGTAAGTTGAATCCGCTACTCCTTCACCCTCCTCGCCTCTCTATCAAACCGCCTACGCGAAAACTGCCGCACGTACTGCCCAGGAAAAGCCCCGCCCTCACCTTTTAACTACGCGAAAATAGTTCGAGTTTGTTCGTTCTATATAAATACTACTCCCTCTGTTCCTAAATATAAGTCTTTGTAGAGATTTCACTATGGACTACATACGGAGCAAAATGAGTGAATCTAGACTCTAAAATGCATCTATATACATCCGTATATGGTCCATAGTAGAATCTCTACAAAGACTTATATTTAGGAACGGAGGGAGTAGTACTGTATGTTTATTCACCGGTGGGGTTGTTCAATGAATGGAGGGCCGGGGAGCACAAGTGAACAATACTAATACTAGTAGTAGTAAGTAGGAGTCGTACATGTAGTCACCTTAAATAGAGAGTTTCTTTTCTTTAATGCCACGTACACAAATTGAAACGCTTGTTGTGGAGAGAAAAAGATAATCACTCCACTATATATGTACGCAGGGGCCTGAGCGCTTGCTTTAATAGGGTTGCTCTCTTCATTCTCTCATCCTCTCCAGATATAAACAAGACAGCGGTAGCGACATTTTCTCTCTGCTCACCGCTGGTCACCGATCTGGACGGATCCCTTCGGCTGGTGTGTGTAGAGGACTAGGTGCATCGTTCACGCGATCATCGCCGACGAGGGAGGAAACCCACAGCTGCTGGTAGGGCCCGATCCTCTGCCCGTGCCATTCTCTCCGACACAGTGCTGGCTCGGGAGGTCCTCCGACCCTTCTTCCTCCCTGTCGTATTGTCCGCAGATCCGACCTGCCGCCGCCGACATCCCGACGACCCTCAGGTATAAGTTCTTCGAAAGTGGCCTTGCTCTACTGCCCCAGCTCCCCATGTGTCTGCATGTGCATCTTTTTCTACTCCCATCGGCTCTTCCAAAGCCACCTAAATTTTTAGTATTATTAGAGGTAAAGCTACTTCATGCATTCGAATCTAGGGCTTTGTTCAAACAACAAAGAAAGGGGGGAAAGTTGTAGCATGAATCTAGGACTTGATTCAAAGAGCAAATAATATGGTGAAAGTAGTAGAGATCGGATACCCAACCGGTCTCTTGGTTGAAAAGGGAAATAATGGGAAACGCGGTACAAACTGGATAAGGAACAGATCTATTATTGGTTGAAAAAAAGGTAGAAAGTGGTGGCTGGTGGACAAGTCAACAGAGTATGTCTAGGATTAGATTTGTTGCCCTCACAAAGTAAAAGGTCTCCAGTATTAGAATTGCTGCCCTCACATAGTAAAAGGTCTCAGGATTAGATTTGCTGCCCTCACATAGTACAAGGTCTCGAGGATTAGATTTGTTGCCCTCACTTAGTAAAAGGTCTCCGGGATTAGATTTGGTGCCCTCACATAGTACAAGGTCTCTAGGATTAGGTTTGCTGCCCTCACATAGTAAAAGGTCTCCAGGATTAGATTTGCTGCCCTCACATAGCATGAACAAACTGTGTTACAAATGGCACTCTTGTTGTTTTCCACAGTATGATAAGTAAGTTGCCCCTTTACGCTGCTGAGTGTCCTGGTGTCCCCACAGTCCCAAGCCCTTAAACCAACTCTTTAGCTGCTGTTGCTTTACTGCATCTTGTAAACAAGCAATGCCACCATTAAAGTAATCCCATATTTAAGGAAGCTCATTGTTGATCGTAATGCTTCTGGTAACATGAAGCATTGCTGACGTTTTAAAATTTCTACTGTCCTTGCGTGATTGCCATGAACATAATTAAGATGCTTCTTTTCATTTCGTATATGTTTCGTATATTCTTATTGACCAGCAACTATTTACTTTCTATCTTTTTGTACAGGTTGGGATATCCATTTCACCTTGTTGCTATTGTGACCTTTTGGTGAACTGCACAAAACACTTTTTTATTAGAATGAGTGTCTTGCGCAGTTCAACTAAAATGTCACATGGGCAACATCTCTCAATTTTGGTGGAACTGCACAAAATGGTGATTGGAGTTTCCAAAATCTCCGTCATGTTCTGCTGGTAATCTCGTGCAACATTTTATTAGCCTTTGCAAGATGAGCCGTCACTATCACCACAATGGCACTTTATTTTAGTGGAACTGCATAAAAGGATAAGAAAATTATAGTTGCACCTTACATGAGTCGGACAACCAACCTTAATGTTCCTCAATTTTAGTGCAACTACTAAAGAAGAACCTGCCAGCTCACGAGAGCAAGTCCTTCTTGCTAGCTAAATGATGCAATCTTTGCTTCATTTCAGGTGAACTGCAGAAAAAGGCGCATGAATTGAATCATGGAACTCCAGGCAGGTCTCATCCGAGTGGCGCTGTAGGTTGAGTTCAAAGAGGCCACTATTAAAGTGAAATCATGCTCTTCTTAATTATTTGTGTTGTGCAAACAGGAATACTCAACCACAAATGTTGTGATGGTCAAGAGCATTCGCCAAGTTCTTTGATTGTATGACATGGCTAGCCAAGATGGATTTAGTCCCGATATTCACTTTATCAAAAGGCTCTAATGGGTTGGTTCTGAATCTTGCAAGCTGGGAATCAATGAGATGTGTAGGTATCTTTGTTGTACTTATTTTTTGAATCTTATTTGTTGGTTCTGAATCTTGCAAGCTGGAAATCAATGACATGTGTAGGCATCTTTGTTGTACTTATTATTTGGATCTTATTTGTTGGTTCTGAATATTGCAAGCTGGGAATCAATGAGATGTGTAGGCATCTTTGTTGTACTTATTATTTGGATCTTATTTGTTGGTTCTGAATCTTGCAAGCTGGGACACACGGCATGATGATGCAGAGGACAACAACCATAACAAACAGTTCAAACTTGGTAGTATTATCTTTGTGAAAGTGCGACAAATGTGTTGATCGTGTGCGTCCTGAGAATAATAATTCTAATTGTTGTGCATGTTGATCCTGTGGCACCGATAGAATGAGCCAATGCATTGCTTGTTTTAAGTGTAAATTTATATTAAAGCTAATTAAATTTAAGTAAAGTGACCACTAACTCCTGTTATTACAGTACCAATACAGACCCGCTCGTGAACCGACGTGTGGCCGGAGTAGGTTTCTTAATGGAGGCGTTTGAATGCGACGAGGGTGCATCTTTTGCCGGGCCTGCAGTGGACGAGGGAGGGGTAGTAATTGTTGTCTCCTCTACACACTCAGTTTACTGTTGAATCCAGTTCCCCAAGAGCTGAAAAACGAACTGCTGCCGCCGCCTACACACTCGTTCACTTGAAGAGACTCGAATGGCGATCCGAGGGGTGAGCCTGCTGGATATGGACTTCAGCAAGGAGTTCCCCTTTGAGTTCACCATTTAGTCCTATGGCTGCACCAAGTTGAATGTGATGTACACCAATGATCCAGACTCGGTGAAGCTCTGCCTCACCAAGTTCAAGCAGTACCTACAGGACGAGAAAGCACAAGGTTGCAGGACTAGACCTTGTGCCCATCCATTCATCTCCTGACAGGGACCAGCGGATCGCCGTCCCCCAGGTATGTGTGCGGGACGAGGTTCTCATCTACCACTTCTATAGGGCCATCAGAGGTTCTGGAGCATTCGCCCGTTTCATCGGCAGGGCCGACTGCACCTTCGCTACGATGGAGAGAAGGAAGAACGCGACGATTTGGCCATCTGGTGCAACAAGCTTGTTGACATCCAGAAGCAATACAAGATCATCATCAACAGGCAGGAGAAGGACTCTGTTGACCTCGCCGAGACCATCATCGACCCCTGATACGCCAACATGAAAGAAGACAATGATACCAAGGACCTGAACACGTGGGAGGTACCTCTGAATCTAGCCTACATAACCTACGCGGCCAAGGATGCATACACATGCTACGACATGTACAGGCAGATCTTGGCCATGAGGGTGTGTCTGCTTCCCGTAACCGACGAGTACACGGACAGCCGCAGCATCATGATCAAGCATGCCAGGAAGGTCTAGATGTTGTACTTTATCTGTTTATAAGCACCTTTATCATCTGAGTGTTTCATGCATTAGCCTATGTGTCGTAATTATCTGTTTTGTCCAAAATATTTCTTTTAAGAACCCATTAACCTGTTTGGTTTTTAGTGGCTATTTGCTTATGTATGTAACTAGTTCACTTGTCCGTTACAAAAAACTAGTTCACTCGGCTGTCGTGCTCTGAATCTCCTTCCTCCCAACATATTCCTGTCCTCAGGTGGACCCAGCAGGTCTCATACACAAACATATGGGACCAACCACCTATCCATTTGTATTTCCTTATTTATTTTCAATTGTAACACCCACGATGCGGCTATATCTCCCATGTGTCGGAGCACGACTTAGAGGCATAACCGCATTGTAGGCAATGTCGCAAGAGGGGTAATCTTTACACATCCCATGTACTGAATAAGAAAAGAGGTACATAGTTGGCTTACAATCGCCACTACAATCAGTAGCATAAATATAGCATTACAATCATCCAGATACAATCAAGGTCCGACTACGGAACCAAAATAAAGACAACCCCAAATGCATAATGTCCCCGATCTCCCCAACTGGGCTCCACGTCTAATCGTCTAGAAAAGAAACGTAGTATCGTCCTGAGTCCTCATCGAACTCTCACTTGAGCTCAGTCGTATCTCCTGGAATGGTATCATCGGTCCCTGCATCTGGTTTTGGAAGTAATTTGTGAGTCACGGGGACTCAGCAATCTCACACCCTCGCGATCAAGACTATTTAAGCTTATGGGTAGGTAAAAGGTAGGAGGTGGAGCTGCAGCAAGCACTAGCATATATGGTGGCTAACCTTACGCAAATGAGAGCGAGAAGAGAAAGCAACGCACGTTCGAGAATCTATGATCAAGAAGTGATCCTAGGAATACTTACGTTCAAGTATAACCTGAGACCGTGTTCTCTTCCTGGACTCCGCCGAAAAGAGACCATCGTGGCTACACACGTTGTTGATTCATTTTATTAAGTTAAGTTTCAAGTTTTCTACAACCGGACATTAACAAATTCCCATCTGCCCATAACCGCAGGCACAGCTTTCGAAAGTTCAAATCCCTGCAGGGGTGTCCCAACTTAGCCCATCACAAGCTCTCACGGTCAACGAAGGATATTCCTTCTCCCAGGACGACCCGATCAGACTCGGAATCCCAGTTACAAGACATCTCGACAATGGTAAAACAAGACCAACAAAGCTACCCGAATGTGCCGACAAATCCCGATAGGAGCTGCACATATCTCGTTCTCAGGGCACACCGGATTGTCCAAACTTCCGGTAGGCCAGCCCAAAGTTGCCCCTAGTGGCCACCGGCGGCTGACAAGTTGGACCAACACTCAGAGGAGCACTGGCCTAGGGGTTTTAAATAAAGGTGACCCTTGAGTCCGTGAAACCCAAGGGAAAAAGACTAGGTGGCAAATGGTAAAACCAAGGTTGGGCTTTGCTGGAGGAGTTTTATTCAAGGCGAACTATCAAGGGGTTCCCATTATGACCCAACCGTGTAAGGAACGCAAAAACAAGGAACATAACACCAGTATGACGGAAACTAGGGCGGAAAGAGTGGAACAAAACACCAGGCATAAGGCCGAGCCTTCCACCCTTTACCAAGTGTATAGATGCATTAAAGTAGACAAGATATAAAAGTGATATCCCAACAATAAACAGGTTCCAACAAGGAACAAACTCCAATCTTCACCTGCAACTAGCAATGCTATAAGAGGGGCTGAGCAAAGCGGTAACATAGCCAAACAACGGTTCGCTAGGACAAGGTGGGTTAGAGGTTTGACATGGCAATATGGGAGGCATGATAAAGCATGTGGCAGGTATCATAGCATAGGCATAGAAATAGAGCGAGCAACTAGCAAGCAAAGATAGAAGTGATTTCGAGGGTATGGTCATCTTGCCTGCAATGTTCTCCGAGTTGACGTAAGCTTGATCCTCGTAAGCGTACTCAACGGGTTCCTCGATCACGTACTCGTCTCCTGGCTCTACCCAAAGCAAGAACACAAGAAAAGGGAACCACGATCAACCACAGTGCAATGCGCAAGCAACATAATGCAAAACATGGCATGATATGCGGGATGTGATATGTAATGCATATGCGTGCTTCGGAAGGGAAAGATTGAACCAGGCCTCAACTTGGAAAACCAAGAGTGCCGCTGGAAAGATGAGTTGATTTCGGTCGAAATCAACATAAAGATCACCGGAATCGGATGCACGGTTTGCAAATGGCAAGCAAAACAATAATGGCACCAATCTGCGATTAACAGCACGATGCCATCTAAATGCATCAAGAAAAATAAGCTACTGCACTCTAACATAGCAACAAAGCAGATGGCAGTGATATACTCAAGAGGATTGACAAAATATGAACACTGAGCTACGACTAATTCACACAATAGCAGGTTCAAACAAGCAGGGCAAAAGTGCAAAAGATATTAGGTTCACAGACTTGGTGAAAATAACATGTCAGGATTTAACATCAGGAAGCAATGTTTAGATCAAGATAACAACATGCTACAGGAACATATCATGGCAAAGCAAGGCATGGTATGAAGCTACTCAAAGCATATAACAAAGTCCCTTACTGACCATAAGCCAAAAGGGATCAGAAGATACAATGGCAACCATATGAACATAGGAAGTTTCGTTAACAGATTCAGACTTAGCAGAAAACTGGACATGGCAGAAACAGAGTTACGTAGGCATGTTTACGAGCTTGATGCACTCACCACAAGGCATTGCATGACAAACTAAGCATACACCCGGCAAGAAGACATGATAAATAAGCTAACCATGGCAAGAACACTCTCATAGCATGCATTGATCAACTACAACAACCTCGGCAAAATTGCTTAACACGTAAACAATCTGCGAGGAACATTTTATAGCAAAAGTAGAGCAAGATTGAGTCATGCTAGGTGACTCCATAATTGCAAACAAAGACATGGATGGATAGAGCACAACAATATCTCAAAATCATCCTTACTAAACATGCTCAAAAGAGGCATGGATCACTCTGTAGCAACAAGAATACATGGCATAAAAATATCATCAGGAAAATGACTTGGAAGAATTCTAAGTCCCTGAAATTAGCAACATCACGAGAGCTACTTTGCATACTTGTGCTAATCACCACAATGATCACAAAATACATGTCATACACCCTGTAAAGATGGCATGGCATATAACAAAACACATGTAGGGCTCAAGTTCATAGGAGGCACACATTAAACATGGCAAAAATGACAAATGTCCATATTCTGCTAAGGAACAGAAACTAACATCACATAGCACTCTTGCAACAGCATTTAGGGCATCAAGATGAACTCAAATGAACATGGTGCAATGGAATGAAATGAAGAGACATCCAGACGAACAATTTGATATGCTACACGCCTAAAACGGAGCTACGGGTGCAAAGTTATGACATGATGATGAATGCTAAAAAATATTGGGGACTTAGGGCAAAACGAGGTCAACCCTAATTTCGGATCTGGATCTGGGCGCGCTTCTCGAGGTTCACCAGGGCTTCTCGCCGGCGTTCGGAAGGAGAGCTCGCCGGAGAGCGGTAGCCGAACTTGGAGGACCTCGCCGGAGGACGGGAGGAGGCGGGGCGAGGTCGGCGCCGGTGGGAGGTGACGCACGCAGGCGCGGGGGCGGTCGGCGGCGGTGGCCGCGGTGGTGTTCGGCGCCGGCGACGGGGAGACGCGGCGCAGGGCAGCGAGGAGTGGCGCGAGGCATCTCAGGGCCCGATCCGGCCCGGGGCGGGCTCCCCGTGGGCCGAGCGGGCCGCAACGGCGGCGGGTGGAACAGGGACACGTGGTGGCGTCTCACAGGCGCGGGGCGGCGGCGCGGGACGTCCGGCGGGCGGCGGACATGTCCGGTGGCGGCGGGGGAAGATTTTTAGGGTTTGGACTGCGAGATTTTTGGAGGGGGCATATATTTATAGGTAGAGGAAGCTAGGTGGCTCCAAATTGAGACTGTTTTCGGCCACGCGTTCGTGATCGAACGACCGAGATGATGGAGGGGGTTTAGGTGGATTTTGGGCCACTTTGGAGAGGTGTTGGGCTGCAACACCCACGAGGCCTTTTCGGTTCCTCGGTTAACCGTTGGAGTATCAAACGAAGTCCAAATGGCACGAAACTTGACAGGAGGTCTACCGGTGGTGAACCAAGGCCGCTTGGCCAGTCTCGGTCCAATCCGAGAATGTTTGACACTCGCACACGAAAAGAGGTAAAAGGAGACACCGGAGGACATAGGATCGCCGGAATTGAAAACGGACAACAGGGAAAATGCTTGGATGCATGAAACGAACACGTATGCAAATGTGATTCACATGATGACATGATATGAGATGCATGACAAGGACAAAAGCAACACGAAGACAAAACCCAACAACGAGGAATAACATAACTTAGTGCCGAAAATGGCAAGAGTTGGAATACAAATATGGCAAGTTACATATGGGGCGTTACAATCTTTCGTCCTCTTCCTATACAGCGGCTGGCCATCATAGCTATGGCGTTGGCCAAGCCATCCCTCTACTACCACACATTGTCCAGCGGCGGCAGCTCCACCGGCCCACCCTACACCCGAACAAGTCAACCCTCGTAGTCCCCTCCGCCTGCGTCTTCCCCCGCTTTGGTTCGTTCGGTCCGAGTTCTAGACATCGTCCTCCGCCTTAGTGCTCTAGCCGCGGCGCCACCGTCTGTCGTTCCCAACATGGTCCGCAAAACAAGAGGAATCCGGAGACAACTGTTCGTCAAGAGGATGACAGTCATGGGCCCACCAGGTCCATGGCCTAGGTTTTGTTGTTTAACATGGGCAGCCCATGACATGTTTCTACATTTTTTGGATCCAGCAGGTATCAAGCGGCCTCTGGGCCTCCCAACCTAGCTTGTCTATAATATCATCAGCCCAAGTTATGTTTGTTTTTTCAAGACGACGCACAGCTCAGTTCTATTTTTCTATAAGAATGCAAAACTGAACCTATTTTCTATAAGAATGCAAAACCAAACCTATATTTATATCTTAATTTATTACATATATATACATATATATATATATATATATTAGAAACAACATAAGTTTCTGTTAAACATGTCGTTCGTCGAACCATTTTATAGACCTTCCCACTTCCTTTATTTTTCGTTTTCATTAATCCTATATCTCAATTTTCTCCCACTTTCTTTTTCGATGGAAACTGAGTTTTCTCCCAGTACTTTTTCATAGAACCAACTCAACTGTCCCACGTCTAGCATAAAATTAATAATAACCCACGTACTATTAATTCGTCAAATTTAAATGGTATTTTATTTCGTAAGTTGAAAGTTCTTACAAAATAATAATAATAACTGTTTATATATAACTTGGCAAGCTAACTCCTAGTGATTGCGTACATAAGCTTGCAAAGATTTTACTGACCAATGCAGTAATAGATGTGCAATCATGTGTTTATGTTTTTATAACATTTCTCCGTCTAGCCCAACATGATATTTTCACCTAGCCCAGCAAGTCCACGGATTTCGAGAAAAATGCAAATGGGCTTTAAATTCTACCATATATATCCTGCGAGCAAACGAAGAACAAGCAAGAAACTGATATTGCAATCTGGATTAGCGAATAAAGAGGAAAGCTTTATTAATGAAGGTGGGGTTCTGTGACGTCTTGGTCTGGTCGTTGGACACAAACGAAGTATGCGAAGTTGCAGCTATGGCGAACTTTTAATCTAAAAAAACCCAAAGTCTAAATGACGCCCTAAGGGCTGTATTTATGGAGGAAGAGGGGCGATTTCGTGACCCTTGGAGGAGGGGTCCGAAACCAACCCTAACTCTTGTTTCCCCACACATACAGACTCTAAAAACAGCCTATACTTAAGTATTTCAAAAATACATGGGCCTAGCCCAATAAGAAGGTGATGCAGCACCTAGAATAGCCTCTGGACGAAATTTATGAAGTGGCATCTTGTATATTTCGTCCAAGGCTTCATGCACTCCTTATGGTGGCTTCAAATTCCTGAAATCATCACTTGTAACTCCGGTCTTGATCCCCTTGCGCATGCCATCATCTCCATGCTTGGTCTTGCTCCAGTGTTCATCCCTCTTATCCATGCTAGGCCCTTCATTTGTAAGAAAAACAAATTATCCAATTTAGGCAGCATCATATTCTCATGAACATCATAATCATTACCAAGAAACGAAAGTACCTGATAATTCAATTGGCGTGCGTGAGCTCTAGTAATTGGTCCAATATGTATAGCAGCAGGGGCTGTGGGTGTAACAATGGTATTGATGTCCTCATCATCCTCCCCTTCTTGAAATGAAGTCGTCCTCGACGGAAGCTCATCTTCCTCACCCAAATAAGGCTTCAAATCTACAATGTTAAAAGTGGGACTAGCCCCAAAATCTACAGGCACCTCAAGTTTATGTGCATTATCATTTATTTTCTCTAACACCTTAAAAGGACCATCAGCACATGGCATTAGCTTTGATTTGCGCAAATTAGGAAATCTATCGTGACACAAATGTAACCAAACAAGATCTCCAGGTGCAAACACAACATGTTTTCTACCCTTATCTCTAGCAAGTTTATATCTAGCATTCATACGCTCAATGTTTTCCTTAGTTAACTCATGCATTTCTAAAATCAATTCAGCACGTTCTTTAGCATCAAAATTAACCTTCTTCGAAGATGGAAGAGGCAACAAAACAATAGGTGCATGAGGTAGGAAACCATACACAATTTCAAAAGGGCACATCTTAGTAGTAGCATGCAATGAACGATTATAAGCAAATTCAATATGAGGCAAGCATTCTTCCCACATTTTCTTATTATTCTTCAAAACAGCCCTAAGCATAGTAGACAATGTTCTATTGACTACTTCAGTTTGTGCATCGGTTTGGGGGTGACAAGTAGTACTAAAAAGCAGTTTAGTCCCCAACTTAGCCCATAAACATCTCCAAAAGTGGCTAAGAAATTTAGTATCATGATCTGAAACAATAGTATTTGGCACACCATGCAAGCGAATAATTTCACGAAAGAACAAATCAGAAACATTAACAGCATCATCACTTTTATGACATGGTATAAAGTGTGCCATTTTCGAAAATCTATCCATGACAACAAATATGCTATCCCTCCCCTTCTTTGTTCAAGGTAAACCTAAAACAAAGTCCATAGATATATCCTCCCAAGGAACACTAGGTACAGGCAAAGGCATATATAAACCATAAGGATTGAGTCGTGACTTAGCTTTTTGACATGTAGTGCAGCGAGCAACAAAACGCTCAACATCATGTCTCATATTTGGCCAAAAGAAATGTCACATCCCTAGTTCTGGCCTGTCCTATGCTTGCTTCCATCTGTGCATCATGTTTAAATTTTTGAAACTTGAACTGAGGAATTCAGAAGCCTCAAAACCCTAAATAAAAGAAGGGCAAAAACCCTAAAATCTCATTCATTGTTCCAAAATGCTCTTCTTAGATGTTTAATATTTTTGGCAAGGGTTTTGATCCAAACCAAAAATAATGAACATTTTAAAAGGATTTATTTTTGGGACTTTGAATTTAAATCATTAGCTATTTGAATTTGAATTATATTCATATAACTAGAATATAATTTCAAATACCCCTGAAATATTTTATGAGCTTTTGGAAAAGTCCATCTAGACAAATAAAAATATTCAGAGGAGTTTTTGGCATTGTTTGAGTTATTTTAAATTCAAAACAGTGGCAAAAGATTAAATAAAAATAAAACAGAAAAGAAATTTAAAAAAAAAGAGCAGAAGGACTTACCTAGCGCCCACTTACCTGGCCCAGCTCCTCCAGCGGCCCAGCCCACCTCCTCCTCTCTGTCGTCTTCCTACCCCTCGCCCCGAAGCTGCTCGGTGGCGAGCGCTGGCGATGCCTCGGCCACCTCCTGCCTCCCTGCTTGCCTCCGCTACTCCCTGGAGACGCCACGCGGCCCCCTCGACCCTCTCTCACTCTCCCGTATCTCTCCCTCCGTCCCTATCCCCCTCTGCTCTCTCTCTCTCGCGATCGACCACGAGCACCCGAGAGCACCGACGAGCTCCACCGCGGCCAGTGTCCACCCCTCGCCTCGCTGATGCTTCTAGAAGAACCGCCGCGCTTTCCTCTTCGTCTCCACCAACTCACATGACGCCGGGTGCACCGCAGCGTCGTCCCTGCCGCCTTCATCGCCGCATCTGTCCGGCGATCGCCGCGGTCGATTCGCCGCCTCCGACGCCTCCCCGAGACCACCGAGCTGCTCATCGACCTCGCTGTGAGCCTCCATGCAGAACCCCTCTCTTTCCCCTCGCGTTTGCGAGCTCTAGGCCATAGCTCCGTCGCGGCCGAACTCCGGCCACCGCTGACCTCGTCGCCGCCGTCACTACAGCCGCTTGAGCTCGTTTCGGAGTGTGTCACCGCACTCAGGAAGCCACCAGGAGCCTAACGCATATCCTAACTCGCCCTCCCATGCACCACAGTGCCAACCCCGCACTCACCGAACTCCGGCGCCGCCGCGAGCTCCGTTCCGGCGAGCCCCGGCGTTCCCGTAGCCTCCCACCTACCCCATCAGATGCGGGAGAGCCCGGGCTACGCCCCGGTGCCCTCAGCCGCCGCCTCCGTCACCTTTAGCGCAAGTCCGGCGTGCCCCGCCGTGCTCTGTGGTCGTCGCCGGCTAATCTCCGGCCAGCTGACGTGGCTAGCTTAATTAGCCACTAACCACCGCATCGTGTCACACATAGCCGGGCCCCACCGCCTAACTAACCGGCTAACTAAAATGGATTAGGTTTAATCTAATTGCAGTGGCCCCACGCGTCAGCTTTGACCGCGCTGACGTGGCCTTTGACCCGGCCCCACCTGTCATTGACACTAACTAGCCCTGTGTCACTGACGTGTGGCCCCCACACGTCAGGTTTGACCTGGACCCACCCTGTTGACCTGATGACGTCAGGATGAGGTCATGCTGACGCAATAATTCCTTTCTGGAAATAAAATAAATTAGGAAATGATTTATAAATTCCAGAAAATTGTATAAACTTCTAAAATCCATAGAAATTCAACCGTAACTCCAAATGAAATAATTTATATATGAAAAATTATCAGAAAAATCCAATCTATCCATCTGTACCATTTTCGTGCATGTTAGAACAACTTATAGCTGCTGTTTAGCACAAATCAATTAAATGGCATTTGAATAATCACATATGGAGTTTGAGTTTGAATCTTGGATTCAAACCAACCTCATTTAATCTGGTTTTAGTTGCATTAGCACAAACCACAGCATATTGCCATGTCACATTCATGCATCATATTGTGCATTGCATTGATTGTGTTCTTTCTCTGTTGCCGGTGTTAGCCCCCTCTCGATAGACGTGTACCGACGATGTGATCGATGACACCGATGAAGAGCTATATTATCTTCAGAAGTGCCAGGCAAGCAAAACCCCCTTGTTCATTCCGATAAAATCCCACTCTCTCGCTCCTGCTCTCTTTTACTGCATTAGGAGAACAGCGATTCATCTGTTACTTGCTGCGGTAGCTGAACCCCTTTATCCTTTGCATGACCTGTCATTACACAGTAAATAGATGAAACCCACTAGCATGAGTAGGAGTTGTTTGAGCCCTGTTGTGCCTACTCATTCATGTTTGTTTGTCATGCCTGCTATTGCTTAGAGTAGAGTCAGGTCTGATTCATCGGGGATGAATCAGAGGCATGTGAACATGTCCTACTGTGTGTGAGCTAAGTGTGTGAACATGATTTGGTAAAGGTAGCGGTGAGAGGCCATGTAGGAGTACATGGTGGGTTTTCTCATTGCAGCCGACCTCAGGAACTGAGTTCTGTGTTTGTGATCCATGAACAGTTACTACCACACATTGGGTTCCGGTAACACGACCCCTCTCGACTTATTAATCAACATGATCTCTGTCCAGGAGTTGCAACAAGTTTCTGGTGTTTGTAGGTAGTGTTACTAGTCTACCAAGTGGCACCCGGTACAGGTGGGCTTGGGACAGACTAGGCACAGTGGCACGGTGTACCAAGCGTACATCCACCCGTCGAGGTGGGCTTGGGAACCCTGCACACATCGTTTGGGGCCATGAGCGACACCCCGGCCGGATCTCCTTGCGGATGGAACCCGAATAGGCGATAAACCTGGACTAGAGACTTGTTCGGTTAGTCAGGTCGTGGCCGACTCCCTCGCCCGGCTTCCGCTTGAAGGTTGCCGAGGTACATGACGTGTACAGGGCGGTAAGTGGCGAGAGCGTGTGTGAAGAAGTACACCCCTGCAGGGTTAACATCATCTATTCGAATAGCCGGATTCCTCGGATATGGAAACTTGGACCCCTTGCATAGTTTATAGACAAGTGAAAGTGGATACTCTAAAATACGCAAGATAAGCGTGAGTGCTATGGATGGCGTTCTCGTAGGGAGATGGGAGCGAATCCATAGTGGTGTATTGATATGGTGAATATGTGGACTCGTGTGCGCCACCTCAAAAGAGTTACTTGCAGTCGTAGTTCAGGATAGCCACCGAGTCAAAGCTGGCTTGCTGTAGTTAAACCCCACCATCCCCTTTGTTGATAATGATGCATATGTAGTTAGTTCTGATGTAAGTCTTGCTGGGTACATTTGTACTCACGTTTGCCTATTTTATGTTTTTTGCAGAGAGACTTCAGTCTCACTAGTAGTTCCACGTGGACTTCGACGTTTAGCTTGTTACCTCAGCTACGATCTTGTGCCCTCGGCAGGATCTGGTAGATAGTCAGGCTTCTCAGCCTTTTCCATTTATAGATGTCTGTACTCAGACATGATAGCTTCCGTTTGTGCTTGACTTGTATGCTCTGATTGTTGGGTCATGAGACCCATGTTTGTAATATCTCGCTCCTCGGAGCCTAATGAATAAATACTTGAGTTGTAGAGTCATGTTGTGATGCCATGTTGTATTTGCACATATCGAGCATATTGTGTGTATGTTATTGAAATGCTTGGTATGTGTGGGATCTGACTATCTAGTTGTTTATCCTTAGTAGCCTCTCTTACCGGGAAATGTCTCCTGGTGTTTACACTGAGCCATGGTAGCTTGCTACTGCTCCGGAACACTTAGGCTGGCCGGAATGTGTCCTTCTTCGTTCCTGTGTCTGTCCCTTCGGGGAAATGTCACGCGATGAATACCAGAGTCCTGTTAGCCCGCTACAGCCCGGTTCACCGGAGTCCTGCTAGCCCAGTGCTACAGCCTGGATTCACTCGCTGATGACCGACACGTTTGTTGCTGGGTCATGTATGCCTGTCCCTGTAAGTTAGTGCCACTTTGGGTTCACGACTAGCCATGTCAGCGCGGGTTCTTTGTCATATGGATGCTAGCGACACTATCATATACGTGAGCCAAAAGGCGCAAACAGTCCCGGGCCAGGTAAGGTGGAACCCGTGGGAATACCGTGCGTGAGGTCGCAAAGTGATATGATGTGTTACATGCTAGATCGATGTGGCATTGAGTCGGGGTCCTGACAGCGCTGGTATCAGAGCTTGACTGCCTGTAGGATTACCAAGCCAAACTGGTCGAAGTTGAGTCTAGAAATGCTTTAGTTATATAAGGGAATTGATTGTGGGATGGAACGTAAGGCTCTTTTTACTCCTTATACCTCATGGCCTTCTGATCTGAGTCATCTTATCTTTCCTACGGGGATTAAGAACTAGGCTTTCTCTTCTTTCTATCAGGATCACGTGTTACTAATCTGTAGACTTGTAAGATTGTTGGATTTAGCTTGAGTTCAGTTCCTACTACTTCCGTATGTTAATTGTTGATCTCGAAACTTTGATATTGTGCTTCTGAGTGGTTATGCCACCCTTTTTGTGAATGTCTCAAATCTTTCTGAGCATTTACAGCCGTTATGTTGTCCGAGTCATCCCAGGTTTCCAAAGAGTCTGATGCATTTGCAAAATCCTTTTCCTCTGGTTTCAATGTCTTTTAGGCCAGGTTAATCACACAAATTGTTGAGTTGAGGTACTCTACTGCCTCGACCTTTATGTTGGAGTTATTATTATGACCCTAGGTGTCTCAGGTGATCATCTAGTAGTCTAGCCATGTTTGTGTCCTAGTGTGATGATTCTGGCCATCATTCTTGTAAGCATCCCGTGATGCCACTTAGTTAGTAGGCATTTCACTTCTGGGTTTTGAACCCGAGATTCACCCTACTTACTTCATGTTGATAGTAATTGCTAGCTCCCTTAGGTTATTAGTAACCTTTGCGATAGTCCTTGAAGTCCGTGGTATCTTCTTCTTCCAAATACCATGAACTACTTATGGCAGAAGTTCCTCGTTGAACTGAACAATCACAACCAGAGTGCTCTTGATGAGTTCTCCATTATATATTGTGGCTCTGCCAGTTCTACCTTTCTGCATGGGTTATCCGGAAGAATTATGTTGAACTTAGCTCGACATACTAATCTATGCATCCACAACTCAGAAAGTTATATGTTCCTCGAGTTGTTCCTCCTTAGTTGTATTCTGACCCTCGTCTGTCAATTGATAGTCAAGAGTATGCGTGCATTCGTTTATCGATGCCTATTACTCTTGTGGTCCGTCAAGCCATTCTGTCCTGAATGACTAGGAGAAACAAACTCCGGTACCTCATCCATATCCAGGATTGGGTCAAAGCAATTGTGCTCCGCAGATCAAAATGCCAGCCCAGCTTTTGAATCTGTTCTACCCTGAAGTATTACCGTCTTTATGTCAGGATTTTCATGAGGATTGCACCGGTTCTTGTGAATTCTTGATGTAGTGATACTTCTCGCCATCATTATTCATCCCTCGGTCCCGTGTTGTTATAACCGGAATGTCGACAAGTGAATCGTGATGTGTGAAATCAATACTCCTAGCAACCTTGTTGCTTGGTAGTTAAATGGACAATAACCTCATTCTTAACGTGTTTGTTCTTGAATCCTCATTCTAAGATTGATCGTGCTACCTTGTCCATTTTCCTGGTGCACATTTTGATTGATGAGTTAGGATTTTGTCAAGTCCTCGCTCATTTTATCATATCGTCTTGCCCTGAAAAGCAAGATTGTTCTCGAGCTTAGTAACATATCGGTGGTTCGTGATTTTCTGAATATCTTCTCGAAAGTATCGCCAGGTTGTCACCTGACTGTTATGTTGAGCTTGTGATCAAGTTGGTTTATTCTGTAAACCACCCTTTCTCCAAGAATCTGTGTTGGATACCCCTGAGCTAGACGGTTAAGCTGAACAGCAACTTGGAGAGTTGGAAGATAAAAGCTTGTCCGACTTAGTTCATGTTAAGGGATATCTTTTGTGTGTGTGTGTGTGTTGAAGAAAGATGGTATCTTCATCAATTGGTCCTTGTGAACAATTGTTGGATCTATTATCTTACCCAAACCTTTGATTTAAGTATGGGCTATCGACAAATCAAATCAGAACCAACGATGTTCGTAATGCTGTCTTATTCGTGGATTTTCCTCGAGCATACACCATTATATCTTTTGGTCTGACCAATGCTATCACCGTGTTCACTTAACTATGGAATTCCTTTTAAAAGGGAACCTGGATGAATTGTTGTTGAGCCCATTGACAACATCCTTATCTTCTCCATGATTCTGTTGGACATTAAGCTAGTGTTGGAAACTTTGTAAACAATGCCTTCGAGTTCCGTCTCTGAGGTATATGCTTGGATGAAAGAAGTGACTTCCTTTGATTCACGTGCATTTGATGTAAGTTGCCGCCGTGAATTCGAGAAAGCATGTTTTTACCTCCTCTGGAACCATCCCAAGTCAGTTATGCACGTGCAAAGTATTCTGTGGTTTGATAGACTGATCATCTTCATTCCATATGTGTATCCTAGCACACCAAGCCACTGACTGATTTGTTCAAGGAGAAGGAGTATCTTCATAAGAGCTAATCCGGACTTATGAAAGGACTTCAATATCCTCGATTATGGTTCCCCACCTAAAACTCGGAAGTGTTTTATTGTAAGACTACCATGTGGGCATGCTTGTCTGGGAAAACGTGTTCACATGTTTGTAGCAGAACCAGCTCATGTTTTGGAGCTTGCTATCGTAGTTCATTTCCCGAGAATCTCGCAACGTCATCTCGTCGATTTGTGTTGCAAACTTTCATTTTTATTCCTAGACTCGATGAGTCTGGAATATCCTGACACCAACCAGATCTGAGTCTCAGGCAGATATGATGGTTGGAACATTTCCCAAGAACTACAATATTGGTCCCTCGATAACCGGTAAAGTGGATGTCGTGGCCAACACACCCAGCCGGAAGACCTATTATTGTAGTATCTTGTTTGAGGAAGTTGGCCACCTCCCCATAAGGATTTCGTAGGATTACCTCCGTAACTGTTTCTTATGGATTCTATTTCTCCCGAAGTCCGACCTTTACTTGATGTTCTAGTTATCAAACCATATCTATGAATGAGATAGACTAGCACGTCAAGGAGAACATTAGAAGCGGAGTGCTAAATGTCTCTCGGTCGATCATCCAGATTTTGTTTCCTTGGCCTCACTAAGGTGAAATCTGAGAAGGTGTTATCTTCCTTTGCATCTGCATCATCCATCATTAGCCATCATGGTAGTATGTTGTGTTGTCAGCCCCCTTGACACGGATGTTGATAAAACCTTGATGATTGTGGAAATGCTCAAGTTCTTGAGAGCACGCACAAGCGCTACGTATTATCATCGGCACTAACTGGGATTCCTCTCGGTTTCCTCGGCAATGCTATGACCTTTTCAAACAGTGAATCCACTCTCTATTGTTGGGTTTTTCCCTAGTTACCAGAATCATTCCCAGCATTTGCATTTTGTTCCCAGCTTGCACCGCCAATGTGCCATCCTACCATGGGTCTCTTCCATTTCTGGTGGTAAGCAAATTCATCCATTACGTTGTCTTCAACAAGGTAATCCACATCATCCATTCTAATCCGGGTATGCCATTCTACCAAATCCCTCCAAACGATTGCTCGAGAATTGCCTTAGGCTGGTATAAAGAGTTTCAATGATCTCTGAATCAAAGGTAATTCTTTTTGCCACTTAAGGGGATATATCTATGAGTCACGGTTCCTAAGGTGTCTTGTTGTGGTATCATGGCAACTCAACTCCTCGCTACGTTGACAATCGTTTACCACCTTCTTAGGTGTGGAATTGTTGTCTACCTAGTGAACCTTCGTCATCTGCTTCACTCCATTCCCATGGATGTATGTTTAGTGTCTCAGCTCGAGAGAGGTTGCTATGTCTCATTCCGTGAGTTAATCCTGAATTGTTCGATCTTCGAGAAGATCGACCCTTCTAGAGTCTCCTTCTTCCCTCCATGTCATGTTGACAGGATTTCTCAGAGCAAGACTTCAAGACAGTGATGGTGATCGAATCAACGTTCCTATGAAGTGCAACCTAGATCGTGAAGATTGTGCTAGTTTGCGTTCCCCATCGTCTTACCCTACACTTGAATCTCGGGACGAGATTTTTGTTTAGTGGGGGTGAGTTGTCACATCCCTAGTTCTGGCCTGTCCTATGCTTGCTTCCATCTGTGCATCATGTTTAAATTTTTGAAACTTGAACTGAGGAATTCAGAAGCCTCAAAACCCTAAATAAAAGAAGGGCAAAAACCCTAAAATCTCATTCATTGTTCCAAAATGCTCTTCTTAGATGTTTAATATTTTTGGCAAGGGTTTTGATCCAAACCAAAAATAATGAACATTTTAAAAGGATTTATTTTTGGGACTTTGAATTTAAATCATTAGCTATTTGAATTTGAATTATATTCATATAACTAGAATATAATTTCAAATACCCCTGAAATATTTTATGAGCTTTTGGAAAAGTCTATCTAGCCAAATAAAAATATTCAGAGGAGTTTTTGGCATTGTTTGAGTTATTTTAAATTCAAAACAGTGGCAAAAGATTAAATAAAAATAAAACAGAACAAAAATTTAAAAAAAAAGAGCAGAAGGACTTACCTGGCGCCCACTTACCTGGCCCAGCTCCTCCAGCGGCCCAGCCCACCTCCTCCTCTCTGTCGTCTTCCTCCCCCTCGCCCCGAAGCTGCTCGGTGGCGAGCGCTGGCGATGCCTCGGCCACCTCCTGCCTCCCTGCTTGCCTCCGCTACTCCCTGGAGACGCCACACGGCCCCCTCGACCCTCTCTCACTCTCCCGTATCTCTCCCTCCGTCCCTATCCCCCTCTGCTCTCTCTCTCTCTCGCGATCGACCACGAGCACCCGAGAGCACCGACGAGCTCCACCGCGGCCAGTGTCCACCCCTCGCCTCGCCGATGCTTCTAGAAGAACCGCCGCGCTTTCCTCTTCGTCTCCACCAACTCACGTGACGCCGGGTGCACCGCAGCGTCGTCCCTGCCGCCTTCATCGCCGCATCTGTCCGGCGATCGCCGCGGTCGATTCGCCGCCTCCGACGCCTCCCCGAGACCACCGAGCTGCTCATCGACCTCGCTGTGAGCCTCCGTGCAGAACCCCTCTCTTTCCCCTCGCGTTTGCGAGCTCTAGGCCATAGCTCTGTCGCGGCCGAACTCCGGCCGCCACTGACCTCGTCGCCGCCGTCACTGCAGCCGCTTGAGCTCGTTTCGGAGCGTGTCACCGCACTCAGGAAGCCACCAGGAGCCTAACGCATATCCTAACTCGCCCTCCCGTGCACCACAACGCCAACCCCGCACTCATCAAACTCCGGCGCCGCCGTGAGCTCCGTTCCGGCGAGCCCCGGCGTTCCCGTAGCCTCCCACCTACCCCATCAGATGCGGGAGAGCCCGGGCTACGCCCCGGTGCCCTCAGCCGCCGCCTCCGTCGCCTTTAGCGCAAGTCCAGCGTGCCCCGCCGTGCTCTGTGGTCGTCGCCGGCTAATCTCCGGCCAGCTGACGTGGCTGGCTTAATTAGCCATTAACCACCGCATCGTGTCACAGACAGCCGGGCCCCACCGCCTAACTAACCGGCTAACTAAAATAGATTAGGTTTAATCTAATTGCAGTGGCCCCACGCGTCAGCTTTGACCGCGCTGACGTGGCCTTTGACCCGGCCCCACCTATCATTGACACTAACTAGCCCTGTGTCACTGACGTGTGGCCCCCACACGTCAGGTTTGACCTGGACCCACCCTGTTGACCTGATGACGTCAGGATGAGGTCATGCTGACGCAATAATTCCTTTCTGGAAATAAAATAAATTAGGAAATGATTTATAAATTCCAGAAAATTGTATAAACTTCTAAAATCCATAGAAATTCAACCGTAACTCCAAATGAAATAATTTATATATGAAAAATTATCAGAAAAATCCAATCTATCCATCTGTACCATTTTCGTGCATGTTAGAATAACTTATAGCTGCTGTTTAGCACAAATCAATTAAATGGCATTTGAATAATCACATATGGAGTTTGAGTTTGAATCTTGGATTCAAACCAACCTCATTTAATCTGGTTTTAGTTGCATTAGCACAAACCACAGCATATTGCCATGTCACATTCATGCATCATATTGTGCATTGCATTGATTGTGTTCTTTCTCTGTTGCCGTTGTTAGCCCCCTCTCGATAGACGTGTACCGACGATGTGATCGATGACACCGATGAAGAGCTATATTATCTTCAGAAGTGCCAGGCAAGCAAAACCCCCTTGTTCATTCCGATAAAATCCCACTCTCTCGCTCTTGCTCTCTTTTACTGCATTAGGACAACAGCGATTCATCTGTTACTTGCTGCGGTAGCTGAACCCCTTTATCCTTTGCATGACCTGTCATTCCACAGTAAATAGATGAAACCCACTAGCATGAGTAGGAGTTGTTTGAGCCCTGTTGTGCCTACTCATTCATGTTTGTTTGTCATGCCTGCTATTGCTTAGAGTTGAGTCAGGTCTGATTCATCGGGGATGAATCAGAGGCGTGTGAACATGTCCTACTGTGTGTGAGCTAAGTGTGTGAACACGATTTGGTAAAGGTAGCGGTGAGAGGCCACGTAGGAGTACATGGTGGGTTGTCTCATTGCAGCCGACCTCAGGAACTGAGTTATGTGTTTGTGATCCATGAACAGTTACTACCACACATTGGGTTCCAGTAAATCGACCCCTCTCGACTTATTAATCAACATGATCTCTGTCCAGGAGTTGCAACTAGTTTCTGGTGTTTGTAGGTAGTGTTAGTAGTCTACCAAGTGGCACCCGGTACAGGTGGGCTTGGGACAGACTAGGCACAGTGGCACGGTGTACCAAGCGTACATCCACCCGTCGAGGTGGGCTTGGGAACCCTGCACACATCGTTTGGGGCCGTGAGCGACACCTCGGCCGGATCTCCTTGCGGATGGAACCCGAATAGGCGATAAACCTGGACTAGAGACTTGTTCGGTTAGTCAGGTCGTGGCCGACTCCCTCGCCCGGCTTCCGCTTGAAGGTTGCCGAGGTACATGACGTGTACAGGGCGGTAAGTGGCGAGAGCGTGTGTGAAGAAGTACACCCCTGCAGGGTTAACATCATCTATTCGAATAGCCGGATTCCTCGGATATGGAAACTTGGACCCCTTGCATAGTTCATAGACAAGTGAAAGTGGATACTCTAAAATATGCAAGATAAGCGTGAGTGCTATGGATGGCGTTCTCGTAGGGAGACGGGAGCTAATCCATAGTGGTGTATTGATATGGTGAATATGTGGACTCGTGTGCGCCACCTCAAAAGAGTTACTTGCAGTCGTAGTTCAGGATAGCCACCGAGTCAAAGCTGGCTTGCTGCAGTTAAACCCCACCATCCCCTTTGTTGATAATGATGCATATGTAGTTAGTTCTGATGTAAGTCTTGCTGGGTACATTTGTACTCACGTTTGCCTATTTTATGTTTTTTGCAGAGAGACTTCAGTCTCACTAGTAGTTCCACGTGGACTTCGACGTTTAGCTTGTTACCTCAGCTACTATCTTGTGCCCTCGGCAGGATCTGGTAGATAGTCAGGCTTCTCAGCCTTTTCCATTTATAGATGTCTGTACTCAGACATGATAGCTTCCGTTTGTGCTTGACTTGTATGCTCTGATTGTTGGGTCATGAGACCCATGTTTGTAATATCTCGCTCCTCGGAGCCTAATGAATAAATACTTGAGTTGTAGAGTCATGTTGTGATGCCATGTTGTATTTGCACATATCGAGCATATTGTGTGTATGTTATTGAAATGCTTGGTATGTGTGGGATCTGACTATCTAGTTGTTTATCCTTAGTAGCCTCTCTTACCGGGAAATGTCTCCTGGTGTTTCCACTGAGCCATGGTAGCTTGCTACTGCTCCGGAACACTTAGGCTGGCCGGCATGTGTCCTTCTTCGTTCCTGTGTCTGTCCCTTCGGGGAAATGTCACGCGATGAATACCGGAGTCCTGTTAGCCCGCTACAGCCCGGTTCACCGGAGTCCTGCTAGCCCAGTGCTACAGCCTGGATTCACTCGCTGATGACCGACACGTTCGTTGCTGGGTCATGTATGCCTGTCCCTGTAAGTTAGTGCCACTTTGGGTTCACGACTAGCCATGTCAGCCCGGGTTCTTTGTCATATGGATGCTAGCGACACTATCATATACGTGAGCCAAAAGGCGCAAACGGTCCCGGGCCAGGTAAGGTGGCACCCGTGGGAATACCGTGCGTGAGGCCGCAAAGTGATATGATGTGTTACATGCTAGATCGATGTGGCATTGAGTCGGGGTCCTGACAAGAAATGTGCAGCAAGTATGTCCTCCGTCTTCTTCACGCCAAAGTGTGCCATTAATCCTCCCCCATGCACCTCTTGCAACAACAAAAGATGAACGGAGCTTCCTGGAATGCATAGCTTGTTAGCACGAAACACAAATCCATCATTAATGACAAACTTGTTCCACGTTCTTCCTTCTTTACAATTCTGCATTACATCTTTAAAATCAGCATCATGCACATATTGATCTTTGATGGTCTCCAAACCAAATATTTTGAAGTCAAGCTATGAAAGCATAGTATAGCGATGAGACAATGCATCAGCAATAACATTTTCTTTACCCTTCTTGTGTTTAATGCCATAAGGGAAAGTCTCAATGAATTCAACCCAGTTAGCATGTCTACGATTCAGTTTAGCTTGACTTTTAATATGTTTCAACGATTCATGATCAGAATGTATAACAAATTCTTTGGACAATAAATAATGTGGCCATGTTTCTAAAGTCCGAACAAGATCATATAATTCTTTATCATAAGTAGAATAATTCAGACTAGGCCCACTCAATTTTTCAAAAAAGTATGCAACAGGTTTGCCATCTTGTAATAAGACACCTCCTAATCCAATTCCACTAGCATCACATTCAAGCTCAAAAGTCTTATTAAAATCAGGAAGTTGGAGTAAAGGAGCATGTGTCAACTTATCTTTCAATACCGTGAGGGCCCCAAACAAAAGGTACATCCTTCTTTGTAAGCTCATTGAGAGGTGCAGTAATGGTGCTGAAATCTCTCACAAAACGCCTATAGAAACAAGCGAGGCCAAGGAAACTCCTCACTTGTGTGACCGTTTTGGGCTGCAGCCAACTCTCAATAGCTTCAATCTTGGCTTTATCAACTTCAATTCTCTGTGGAGTAACAACATAGCCAAGAAAAGATACTCGGACGGTGCAAAAGGTGCACTTTCGAAGGTTACCAAACAAACCTGCATCACGTAGAGCAATAAAAACAGCACATAAATGGTCCTCCAAAGATTTACTATAAATCAGTATATCATCAAAATAGACTACCATAGATCGTCCAATGAAAGCACGTAAAACTTCGTTCATTAACCTCATGAAAGTACTAGGTGCATTAGTTAACCCAAAAGGCATGACTAACCACTCATATAATCCAAACTTAGTTTTAAATGTTGTTTTCCATTCATCTCCCAATTTCATACGAATTTGATGGTATCCACTACGCAAATCAACTTTGGAAAATATTGTAGAGCCACTCAATTCATCAAGCATATCATCTAGCCTAGGAATAGGATGACGATAACGAATAGTAATATTATTAATGCCTCTACAATCAACACACATACATGACGTACCATCCTTTTTTGGCACTAAAATGATAGGAACAACACAAGGACTAAGGGATTCGCGTATATAACATTTGTCGAGAAGCTCCTGTACTTGACGCATAATCTCCTTCGTCTCCTCTGGATTGGTACCGTATGGCGCACGGTTGGGTAATGAGGCACCAGGATTTAAGTCAATTTGATGCTCAATCCCTCGAGTAGGTGGTAATCCCGTTGGCACGTCTTGTGGAAAGACGTCAGCGAACTCCTGCAAAATGTTAGTGACAGCAGGAGGCAAAGAGGAAGGCACGTCCTCAAATGAAAATAATGCCTCTTTTCACACAAAAGCATAGCAAACAGATTTGCTAAAATCTAGATCATCAATATCAGATTTGGTGGCAAGTAAACATGCACTTTGCAATTTAATTTCAGAAGCAACACTAGATGGTTTATTATTAGGCTTCATTTGTTGCTCAAATTCTTTTGCCACAATCTGATTTTCACTCTTATTTTTCTCCTGTTTTGCTTTATTAGCTCTATTAATATCATCTTTCAAAATGGAATCAGGAGTCATAGGAAGCAAAGTAATATTTTTATCCTTATGAACAAGAGTATACTGATTGTTTCTACCATGGTGTACAGAATTTTTATCAAATTGCCATGGTCTACCAAGTAATAAGGAACATGCTTGCATAGGTACCACATCACAATCAAAATAATCAGCATATGTAGAGATACTAAAATGCACACGAACAGTACGTGTTACCTTAACCTTGCCGTTGTTGTTGAACCATTGGATGTAGTAAGGATGTGGATGTGGTCTTGTGGTGAGAGATAGCTTCTCCACCATCTCCATGCTAGCCAAGTTGTTGCAACTCCCTCCATCTATGATGACGCGAACAGAACGTTCCATCACAACTCCCTTTGTATGGAACAAATTATGCCTCTTATTTTGCTCAGCTTGTGTAACCTGCACACTCAAAACACATTGAGAAACTAAACATTCATACCTGTCAGCATCTTCAGCAGCCATGTATTGCGTCTCATGATCAGAATCATCTCCACCGTGTTCTTCATGTGTAATAAGAGCCAAAGTCTCCTCATCATAGTCACTAGCGGACTCATAGACACCATCCTCAGTAACAATCATCACACGCTGAGATTTGCATTCTCTCGCAAAATGTCATCTTCCCTTACAACGACGACAAATAATATCACTTGTGTGCCCTGTTGATGCCATGGAAGAAGAAGAGCTCTGCGCAGACCCGGCAGGTGTGCTCTTGGCAGATAGTGGTGGTTGTGCCTGCTTTCTTGTATCACGACTGGAGGTAGCACCTAATGGAGATGCTGGTGTAGTGGGAGTAGAGGATGTACGTTGTGTCCATGACGAAGATCGGCCTACAGAAAAGTTAGTTCGCGCCAATGCCTGTCGATCCTGCACTTCACGTTCAGCTTTACAAGCAAGATGGAATAAACGAGTGATATTAGTATACTCCTTATACTCTAGAATGGTCCGAATCTCTCTATTTAATCCACCCATAAAATGTGCAAGCATAGCTTCATTCTCCTCAACAATACCACATCTAATCATGCCAGTTTGTAATTCCTGATAGTATTCTTCTATATAATTTTTTCCTTGTCTTAAACGCTGCAATTTTTGAAGTAATTCACGTTGATAATATGGTGGAACCCAACGAGTATGCATAGCAGTTTTCAAAGCAGCCCAAGTAGCTGGAATAGGATATAATCTACAATGCTCAGACCACCAAACACATGCAAAACTAGTGAAAGCACAAACAGCAACAGGAACACGTCTCTCCTCGGGATATTGTAAACATGTAAATTGTTGTTCAGTTTCTAACTCCCAAGTAAGATATATATCAGGAACATATCTACCCTCAAATGGTGGAATATTCAATTTCAGTTTAGGGAGATGGTCATGATCTCGTACCTAAGGGGGAGCCCTACCATTGCCATTATTTGCATGTGACGACCTGGTGGTTGTGGTGCTGGTGGTTGCACGTAGTTCTGATTTTGATCAACCTCATCCTCGTAATCTCCCACAAAATCATCCTCCTCCGCATCAGCAGTAGGAGCCACATAAGTATCAACAGCAGCACCAACAGTTTGGCCAGGCGCAAGAGGGAGATGGCTCGCTCGGAGGAGGGCTGTTTTGCGATGTGGAGGTAGTCGTCGTCGTTGTTGTTGTTGTTGTTGTTGTAGAGGTGCGTTAGGTGCAGCCGGTGGTGGTGGTGGAAGAAGCTCGAGCAATTCATTAAACTTGTTATCGAGCTTTGTTTCGAACATCTTCTCCATGCCATCTATCATCTCCATGGCCTCTTCAAATCTGTTTAGCACATCTTGCACCTATCCACTCATCATTTGCTGAAATTTATCATGCAACTCCTTATTCGTCATGTTCTCCCAGTCAGTCTCGTCGGCTTGTGATCCTGCCATGGTTAGCAGCAATAGAAACACACAAGAATATGATCCTATAGACTACTAACAAGAGGTGGTGGTGGGTGTCACAAATCCGTCAAGAAAATCTCAAATTCTTACCAGTTCTTACCCAGCAGCAGGCGGTGATCGGCAACCGTCGTAGTCAAAACTCTCAAAGCTTGGATAGAGCGATTACCAGGGAGAGTCAAATGCACGACGCAGATGTATGTGGAGCTGGGAAGGCTTATAATATGGTAGCAAAAAGGGTCAGCAATAATCAATTGAGAGATGCAAAGTTGAATAAACACTCAACGATGGTACTGTGCTAGTCCTAGGCTAGACCGTGCTAGAGACGCGAGCCTAGAACACTAACAAAATCACGACGCTGCACGGAAACAAGGGAGGAGCACGCTCTGATTTTTTTTGCTTTTTTCTTTTTTTTCCTCTTTTTTTTTTGCTCCGCGACAAATTTTTTTCGAAAAAGTCTACAAATGGTCTAAAAACTGCCTAGCCAGAATTTTCCAGACTTAGTTTTATTTTTCAGTTTGGAACTATTTTTCTACTGCGGGTAGCACGAAAGTTCGGGAGTCCTACTTTGTCACGACTCGGAGTATGACATGATCTGGAAAACCAAAACAGAGTAACAAAATACTGGACTCGGACTAGGACCGGTGGCGGAGATGAATCTGGTGGAACTCGGACTGGTGGCGAATATATGTAGGGCGGTGGAAAACGGACTGGTGGCGAATCTGTGATGGAGGTGGACTCTGATTATCGTGATGGCGGTGGATATGTGGTATATGGCAGCGGTGATGATGATGGTGGTATATGGCAGCGGTGATGACGATGGTGGTATATGGCAGCGGTGACGATGGTGGTGGTATATGGTAGCGGTGATGATGATGATGCGGCGGCGGTGTTACTACTTGTGAACAGAACTCGAAACTCTAAAGGACTAGACACTAAGACCAGCAACTAGACACGACGATGCAACCGCAAACTCAACAATGCAAAACCCTAAAAAGATTATGCAAAGGCTCATATTGGTTCGGATATGATGAACTAACCCTATTTTTTGGCTTTTTCATGGACTGTAGGTATGAAGAAAAGACTCGATCTAAACTATGAAAACTGTAAAATCTCACCGAGCAACCTATAAATCTGATACCACTTGATAGAGGCGAAGGTGTCCCGATGTTTCGATGAGATGGATATCATTTTCTGTGGGAGTCGACTTTGACGATCCGACTACGAACGTGCAGAGACGTCGCGCCTTAGCAATCGCTAAACCAACTTCCGAGGGTTATTTACCACCCCGGAGCACGATCAACCTGACCACGAGGGTTTATTTCCTGCGAGCAAATGAAGAACAAGCAAGAAACTGAGATTGCAATCTGGATATTGCAAATAAAGAGGAAAGATTTATTAATGAAGGTGGGGTTCTATGACGTCTTGATCTGGTCGTTGGACAGAAACGAAGTACGCGAAGTTGCAGCTATGGTGAACTTTTAATCTAAACAAAACCCAAAGTCTAAACGACGCCCTAAGGGTTGTATATATGGAGGAAGAAGGGGGAATTTCGTGACCCTTGGAGGAGGGGTCCGAAACAAACCCTAACTCTTGTTTCCCCACACATACGGACTCTAAAAACAGCCTATACTTCAGTATTTCGAAAATACATGGGCCTGGCCCAATAATAAGGTGACGCAGCACCTAGAATAGCCTCTGGATGAAATTTATGAAGTGGCATCTTCTATATTTCGTCCAAGGCTTCATGCACTCCTTATGGTGTCTTCAAAGTCCTAAAATCATCATTTGTAACTCTGTTCTTGATCCCCTTGTGCATGCCATCATCTCCATGCTTGGTCTTGCTCCAGTGTTCACCCCTCTTTTCCATGCTAGGCCCTTCATTTGTAAGCAAAACAAATGTATCCAATTTAGGCAACATCATATTCTCATGAACATCATAATCATTACCAAGAAACGGAAGTACCTGATAATTCAATTGGCGTGCGCGAGCTCTAGTAATTGGTCCAGTATGTATAGCAGCAGGGGTTGTGGGTGTTATAATGGTATTGATTTCCTCATCATACACTATCTTGGACATCTTTTGTGATTGTGAGCCCCCATCGAAATATTATATGCCAAAATTGTTGACGTTGGACAAGGAAGACAACATAATGATTTATGTTTGTTCATATTCACATAGAAGTTATGTTGTCATAGATCCTTTAACATGTGGTGCTTGTACCCCATCTTTGCTAGCCAAAAATTCCGCACTAAGTAGAGATACTACTTGTGCATCCGAAAACCCTTAAATCCAAATCTTGTTTTGAGAGTCCACCATACCTACCTATGGATTGAGTAATATCTTTCAAGTGAGTTGTCATCGGTGCAATAAGGCACTTCTAAAAGGGTTGGATCATTTAGTGTAAGAGAAAATTGAGCGTTGTACGAACGTATGATGGCAAAGAATAAAAGCTACAGACTGCATAATAAAGGATGCTATCATAAGGGGCAATATAACATGACATTGTTTTGCACTAAGAGATTGAGCATACAAACAAATAAGCACATGAAAACCTTTGCTTCCCTCTGCGAATGGCCTATCTTTTACTTTTATGCATTTACTTTTATGAAGAGTCAAAGTTTTTCTCTTTATTCCTCTTTATTTTCTCTTTTGGCAAGCACCATGTGGTGAGGAAAGATCTAGGCACATATATCCAGTTGGATATAGGTGGCATGAGTTATTATTGTTGTAACGCCCGGATAATTACGCTATAGTAATCACATTCTAATGATGCGATGTCACCGTTGTCACTGTTGTTAATCTCGCGTTAGTCCAAAACTGGTTCAAAATACAAATTTAAAATGAAGTCAAACGGTAAATTTTTTCAACATTAAAACTAAAATGTTCAACATGGGACAAATATATCCTATGTAATAATGGTGGAGAAACCACATTTTTGTAAAATGTTTAAATACTCTAAAGTAAATAAAACAAAAGCAAAAAACAATTAATTGAATGCCTTTTTTGATTAATAAAATAATAAACTATTTTATTCACTTGCCCAAATTTATGTGGCATTAGTACATTTATGTAGACTAAATTAGGAACTAGTTATGTATTTCATTTAAAATAAAATAAAGTGAAAATATAATAAAAACGGAACAGAATAAAAAAACGAAAAGGAAGAAAACTCCCCTTGGCCAACTGGGCCAAACGGCCCAGCTGGTCCAGCCGGGGCCCCCTCACTCCCTTAACCCCCACGCTCCTGAAACCCCAGCCTGTAACCCGCACTCCTCCCCCGATCCCTCTCGTCTCCCCACCCCGCCCCCGAGTGGATCTGGATTAGGGGAAACCGATACCCC
>NC_041386.1:335153256-335186977 GCF_002162155.2 Triticum dicoccoides
GACCACCCCGTCGTCGTTGCTCGTCGCCTAGAGCTCCTCCTCCTTGTCGCGCCGACCCCGACTCCTCACCAAGCCCGCTGCTAGTCCCCTACGGCCCTGTCATGAGAACCACGTCTCCCCACTATCCGTGGCCCCGCACCCTCTCTCCGCTCCTCGTCGTGACCTTCCCCCCATGCTGCTTCAGAGCGTGCGCGACGCGCCCGCCTGCCACTCTGCTGCGCCGACACCCGCGCCGCGCTCCCGCACTAGCGCGCCACCGCGCCAACCGTAGCGGCCCGCCCTACTCCCTCTCCGCCTACTTCGCCCCGCTGTGCCATCCGTCGTCCCACTTGAGCCTGCTTCACTGCGGCCTCGCCCCTGGCGCCTCGTTGCTCGTCGCGCCAGTGTTCATCCCCCTGCTGCCCCTGCTTCCGCGACCGTGCACCGCGTCGCCGCTCGCCTCGCCATCTGCCGATGCTGCTGCCGCCCCATGACCTCGCCTAGCATCGCCGCGGCCCCCTTCACTCGTGTGCCGCCTCTACCGCCATGCCCCGTGTGCCGCTGCTCCTCTGTGCTAAGACCCCTGCCCGTTGACGCTTCACTCGCTGCGCGCCGCCGCCGGCCGCCGCAGACGCCGCCCTGGTTCGCCCATTAACGGGCGCCCGCCCGTCACCCATTTCCCCATCGCCTGTTTGGGCTGTGCACGTCGCCCATGGCGGTATGGCCCCATGGGCCTATGACGAGTGGGCCCTTGCCCCAGAATGTTTAAAGAAGGATGATAAAAAATGTTAAAATAAATAAATTATTAATTAAATAATTATGTTTAACTAAGCTAATTGAATTTAGCTAACCTAATCATTTAGTTAAGCTAATTAACCCTATTTAGTTAAAGGGACAATTCCATTTCTCCCCCTAACTTAAACCCACACCTGTCATTTACCCCTAATTTTCGAGTATGCTCAAAAATACCCCTCTTCCATCTGGTACCGTTATAGGAATGCCCTTCCATGCCGTTTCCGTCAGGTCAAAGGGCTTTGACCGTCTCCATGGCGTTTCTTGGACAATTATACCCCTCCTTACAAGTGGGGCCAATCAGTAGAGAAAAAATAGAGGCCCACCGTACCAGTCTGCCATCCTTCAACCTTCTGACACACAGGGAAACATAAGAGAGAAGCTCGAGCTCCGGCCATCGCAGGAGACTCACGGCCATAGAGCGCTCCCAGAGGACCATAGCAAGACTGCAACGTCCTGCCGCACCCTAGAGAGATGAGCCCTACGCTCGGGGGCCAAGGATGGCGTCGCCCTGCTCAACAGATGCGCAGTCATGGCAGGGCGCCGTCGGGGTCCACCCCACGGCCAACCATTTGGAGAGGGATAATGCTTTCCACGATGAGGGAGGTGCTCTGTCGGAAGGAAGTGTAGAGGGAGGCCACAAGGCTCGGCATCGACGGCGCACTTCTTCTCTTCCCCAACTCCGTCGGCGTCGTCTTTCATGCGTGTGGCAAACAGACTCCCAGAGCTCAAAAATTGCGTCCATGATCTTCGCCACAGTTTAATTTGTTTTCTCGCTGAAGGGGTTGGCCCAGGATAGCCCTAATCGTTGGCGCCCCATTCCTTCTTCCTCAGCTCCGGTCCACCGCTGCTGCGGCCGATCTCCGGCCATGGTGAGCCCCCGGTCTCTATGCCATATTTCCCGCGTTCCTTGGGGTTTCTTGAAGTCATTCTTGTCGTTTATTTGGAGCCGCATGACCCTGAGCACGTCTTCCTAGGAGCTCCAAGCTCCGTCGCCCGCTGCCCTCGTCGCCGCTGCTCGAGCTCACTGATGCCCGTCCCCCCGGCCACCCCATTCTCTCCGTCCACCTAGGTTCACTCTAGATTCGCGCTAGCAGCCTCGCATGACCACTCTGCAGCACCTAGACCGCAGGTATCCTCGTGCATGTCACCGCCGTGCCTTCGTGGACGCCCCGGTGTTTAACCACTATTGTTAAAAACTTGTTTAATTATCCTAACCCTCTCTGTTAATTATTACATTAACCCATGAACCCTCTAGTAACCAAAACAGGTAATAAATATCTTAAACAGACAATGACATGTGGGCCCCCAACTCTAATTTGACTAGTCCCTGTTGACAGGTCTTTTTTTTCCTGATTGGCCCCACTTGTAAGGAGGGGTATAATTGTCCAAGAAATGCCATGGAGACGGTCAAAGCCCTTTGACCTGATGGAAACGACACAGAAGGGCATTCCTATAATGGTACCAGACGGAAGGGGGGTATTTTTGAGCATACTTGAAAATTAGGGGTAAATGCCAGCTGTGGGTTCAAGTTAGGGGGAGAAATGGAATTGTCCCTTAGTTAAAACTATGGCTATGATGGACGGGTCCCACCTACCAGGGTTGACCTAGTCAACCTGTGGACCTGCTGACATTACGTTGATGTCACGCTGACTCAATAATTGTATTTTCTAATTAATTTAAATATGTTGAATCCAAAATTGATTTAAAACTTTGAAAAATAATATAAAATAAACCATATCTTAGATGAAAAACACTTTGTACATGAAAGTTGCTCAGAATGACGAGACGAATCTGAATACACTGTCCGTTTGTCAGCCACGCGTCCCTAGCATAGCGAACATGCAACTGACCCCCCTCCGTTTCATCTGCCTAACAACGTCAAACACCGGGAATACTTTCCCGGATGTTTCCCCCCTTCACCGGTATCACCTAGTACTGCGTTAGCTCACCCTAGCACCGCTAAATGTCATGTCATGCATCTTAATGCATCTTTTTGCATTGTATTCATTGTTTCTTCCCCCTCTTCTCTCTGATAGAGTACAAGATTGACATCGCTGTTGCCCCGATCGACTACGGTGTTGACGACCGTCCTTCTTTAGTGAGCTTCCAGGCAAGCAAACCCTCCTTGTTCAACCAGATATCGCCCACTCTCTGCTCGATAGCTCCTATTCTGTTGCATAGCATGTCATTGTTGCTACTGTTGTTACCTTTACCTGCAATCCTAAATGCTTACTATAGGATGCTAGTATTCCGCCAGTGGCCTGATACGTCTCCGACGTATCTATAATTTTCGATTGTTCCGTGCTATTATATTATCTGTTTTGGATGTTTAATGGGCTTTAATATGCACTTTTTATATTATTTTTGGGACTAACCTATTAGCCGAAGGCCCAGTGCAAATTGCTGTTTTTTTGCCTGTTTGTGTGTTTCCCAAAAAAGGAATATCAAATGGAATCCAAACGGAATGAAACCTTCGCGCGGATCTTTTTTGGAACAAACGCAATCTAGGAGACTTGGAGTGGAGGTCAAGGAAGCAATGAGGCGGCCATGAGGTAGGGCGGTGCGCCCAGGGGAGCAGGCGTGCCCCCACCCTCGTGGGCCCCTCGTGGCTCCACCGACCTACTTCTTTCGCCTATATATACTCTTATACCCTAAAAACATCCTCGGGAGCCACGAAACCAGTTTTCCACCGCCTCAACCTTCTGTACCCATGAGATCCCATCTGGGGACCTTTTACAGTGATCTGTCGAAGGGGGATTCGATCTCGGAGGGCTTCATCATAAACACCATAGCCTCTCCGATGATGTGTGAGTACTTTACCTGTAGCGACCTGACCTCAAACAGTCAAGTCTCTGTGTTTCAGTGTCATCCCTGGATCGATAATGCTGACACACACAGTACTCGAAGGATTTATAACAGAGTAGCAATCACACACTTATTACATCGAATGTCTCAAAAGAGAACTTATTACAATAATATGGCTTAAGGCCATCTAATGCGATAACAGCGGAAGACTTGGAAGATAATGTGAGTCCATCAACTCCAACGGCATAGTTGAGCTGCACGGCAACGACCTAGCAAACCTTACTCCTCGTCTGAAAAGTCTGCAACATAATACGTTGCAGCCCGAGAACGGGTCAGCACATGGAATATGTTGGCAATGTAACACAGTAGAGCAAGAACAGAATAAAGCTATCACTACATGCATATTTGGCTGGTGGAAAGCTCTATGGTTAAAGTTTTTGCGAAAAGCCAATTTTTCCCTACAACAAAGGAATAGATTTTAATTTAACTATCATGGTAGTTGAACAAATATTGAGAAGGTAACCCCAACTCAATCCCAATTAAAGTAATTAACAACCCAACAATATTAATTAAGAGTGATGAGATACATGTGATAACTCAAGTACTAGATACTCAAGATTGTCCATAACCTAGGACACGGCTAAGCATGATTAGTTTGTACACTCTGTAGAGGGTTGCACACTTTTCCCCACAAGACTCGATCGCCTACATTGGATTTCTCGCACTACATGGTGTTTGAGAAATGGATGACCAAGACAGAGTCTTTCAGAAACATTAACTCTCTACTCCGAGTAGACCATACCAAACCTACAAAACCCACTACCTGCTGATCTACCTCTTCAAGATCTTCACGTAACTTACTCAACTATGCTAGAGCCCATAATTGCTTGTGGCTGCACACGGAAGTTTCTAGCATGAATCATCTCAGTTCCCTTTGAGCCTGGGTGGCGATCCATAAGAAGATCACACAGGTACCACGGGATTTCCAAAAAAACAGACAACACTGGGTTCCCCAGGTGCCTCAATCCACCCAGATGTTAATTTAAGTTGCCACCTTAAGTTGAACCATTAATTAATAACCTCACATCTGTCATGGATTTCACTCAAACCCGAACCACGTCTACGAGCATAGCATAGCATAGCAATATAAGCAACATATAGAAGTAACTCCCAAGGTTTTGATAGTAATAGGGCAATAGGTTCTACCTCAAGAACTACTTCCCAACCCACAAGTTAATGACATCCTAATCATGCAATGTTTTAGGATTGGAACTAATGCATAAAACTGGGTATGAAAAGAGTATGATCAATGTGTTACTTGCCTTGCTGACGATCCGGAAACCCTTGGGATTCATAGTAGCACGCTTCGCACTCCGGGTGTTCTATCGCAAACAAACAATAACATACATAAGCAACAAGCAAAGATGCACAAGCAAAACTCAAATACGAGGGGTTGGCCAAAAAGTTCGACTTAAGAACTCCGGTTTGCCAAAAGAATCAAATCAAACAGAACAATGAAACTCAAACGGCGAAAGAAACAAGATCCGTTTACTAATCTGAACTAAGGTCAAATTTTACAGTACCGAAATCTTGTTCAAGTTGATTAAACAGAAAGAGGGTCTCGAGATGAAGATCTAGGCGCTTGAATCGCCTAATTCCGACTAACGAGCGAAAAGATAAACATAAACTAAGATCGGATCAGAAATCGTGATCGAAAATAACTGCGGATAAATCCGATAAAAGAAACTGAAGAACAGACTAACGAACGAACGTTCGTTAACTGTAACTAACGGGCGAAAATCATTCGCTAAGACGAACGTACGGACGAACGTCCGCTAAAAAGAAAAACCAGAAAAAACCGGCGAACCAAAAAAAGGGATCTAGGGTTTCTTTTAAAAAACAAACGGTTTTTAAAAAAGAAAACCGGCGGTCTCGGATCCGGTGCAGTACATCCGGCGAGGGGCTCCGGCGAGGCAGCGGGGCAACGGGGCGGCGGCCAGTGGCGGCGGCAAGCGGCGATGACGGCAAGCGGCGGCGACGGCGCTCGGCTGCTGCGGCGGCTCGAGGCACGGGCGGAGGGGCTGCGGTGGTGGTGGTTTGGGGCGGCGACTTATAAAGAGGAGGGCAGCTGCTTGGGGGAGGGGCAAGGCAGCGGGGGCGGAGAGGAGTCCGGCTCGGACTCCAAGTCCCGGTCGGCGGCGGCTGTGGCGCGCGTGCGGGGAGGCGGTGGTGGCTGGGCCGGCGGCCTGGCTGGGTTCGGCCCAGTCGGGCACGGGAGTTTTTTTTAATAATTTCACCGACAGAAATAAAATCCTAGAAAATAAAATAAAAAACTAAAAATGCCAAAACAAATTTTCGCCGTCTAAATAAAATATTTAGAACGAGATGAACATTTTCTTGGCCCTAAAATGAAATTTTGAAAACGTGCAATTTTTCTAATGCAAATAAAATCCAAATAAAATCAAATAAAATCAAATAAATGATTTTAATATTTTCCTCCAATATCTCAATTATTTTGGAGAAGTCATATTATCTCCTCTCATATCTTTTAATATGAAATATTTTTCGGAGAGAAAAATAATTAAAATAAAAATCCTCGTTTCATTATTTGATAAAAAAATCAAATATGAAAACCGGGAAATCCCCAACTCTCTCCGAGGGTCCTTGAGTTGCTTAGGATTTTCGAGGATTGCAGAGCGAAAATGCAATAAAATATGATATGCATGGATGACCTATGTATAACATACCAAATTGAAAATTTGGGATGTTACAAATCTACCCCCCTTAAGATGAATCTCGCCCTCGAGATTCGGGTTGGCTAGAAAATAGATGCGGGTGGTCTTTGAGTATATCATCCTCTCGTTCCCAGGTGGCTTCATCCTCGGTATGGTGGCTCCACTGAACTTTGCAAAACATGATAACCTTGCTGCGGGTGACTCGGCTGGCAATCTCAAGAATCTTAACCGGCTTCTCCTCATAATTCAAATAACTGTCCAACTGAATCGCCTCCAAGGGTATTGTATCTCTCAACGGTATATCGGCCATCTCAGCATGACACTTCTTCAATTGTGAAATGTGGAACACATCGTGAACTCCTGACAATCCCTCAGGTAATTCCAACTTGTAGGCAACTTCTCCCATCCATTCCAAAACACGATACGGTCCTACAAATCTCGAGGCTAACTTTCCCTTAACTCCAAAACGCTTCACTCCTCGCAAGGGTGATACTCGCAGATATGCTCTATCTCCAATTTCATAGGTTACCTCCTTGCGTTTCGAGTCTGCGTAACTCTTCTTCCTGGACTGAGCAATCTTCAGTCTGTCACGAATCAATTTAACCTTCTCTTCGGACTCCTTGATCAAATCTGGTCCAAACAACTGTCGATCTCCTACCTCATCCCACATCAACGGCGTTCTGCATCTGCGTCGATACAGAGCTTCAAATGGTGCCATCTTCAAACTGGCTTGGTAGCTATTGTTCTATGAAAACTCTGCGTAAGGCAAATTGTCATCCCAGCTAGATCCATAATCTAGCGCACAGGCTCTCAACATGTCCTCCAAAATCTAATTGACTCTCTCAGTCTATCCATCCGTCTGTGGGTGAAACGATGTACTGAACTCCAACCTTGTTCCCAAAGTTTGGTGTAACTGATGCCAAAACTTTGAAGTAAACTGTGTTCCTCGATCTGATACGATGTTCCTCGAAACTCCATGCAGACATACAATCCTGGACATATATATATCTTGGCCAATTTCGCGCTTGTATACGTGGTTTTCACTGGGATAAAGTGAGCCACTTTGGTCAAGCGATCAACTACTACCCATATAGAATCATATCCTGCTTTGGTTCTGGGCAATCCGGTGATAAAATCCATGCCAAGTTTATCCCACTTCCATTCGGGTATCGGCATAGGCTGTAAAAGTCCTGCTGGCTTCTGATGCTCTGCCTTTACTCTTTGGCAAACATCACATATGGCTACATACTCGGCAATATCCTTCTTCATACCAGTCCACCAGAAACGTTCCTTCAAATCCAAATACATCTTAGTGTTTCTGGGGTGTATCGAGTATGGTGAGTCATGAGCCTCCTGAAGTATTAACTTCCTGATCTCTGGGTTATTGGGCACATAAACTCGGTCCTTAGGTATCGTGCTCATCCTCACGAAAACCTTTGGCCTTTCCTTTGCTCATCTTCTCTTTTATCTCGGCAATCTCTTTGTCATCCTTCTGAGCCTCTCGAATCTTGCCCAACAATGTAGACTGAACCTCCATTGTTGCAACGAAACCTCTTGGAACAATCTCCAATCGAAGTTCCATGATATCCTCTGCTAACTCCTTCGGCAGTCCCTTACTTTCAAGGATATTAGCACAACTCTTCTGGCTCAAAGCGTCTGCTACGACATTGGCCTTTCCTGGATGATAGTGTAGCTTCATGTCATAATCCTTTATAAGCTCCAACCATCTCCTCTGCCTAAGGTTCAGCTCCTTCTGTGTGAAAATGTACTTCAAACTCTTATGATCCGTGTACACATCACAACGGTTTCCAATAAGGTAATGTCTCCAGGTCTTCAATGCATGCACTATGGCGGCTAGCTCCAAATCATGTGTGGCGTAGTTCAACTCATGGGGTTTTAATTGTCGTGAGGCATACGAAAAAACTCTTCCGTCCTGCATAAGCACACATACAAGTCCTAAGCGAGAGGCATCGCAATACACTTGGAAATCCTTATGTATATCTGGCAGTGTCAGCATTGGGGCTGTAGTCAAACGTTTCTTCAACTCCTGGAAACTTGCCTCGCAATCTTCTGTCCATTTATACTTAGTGTCCTTCTTCAATAGTTCAGTCATTGGCTTCACAATCTTGGAAAAATTCTCAATGAATCTCCGGTAGTATCCTGCGAGTCCAAGGAAACCGCGGATCTCACTAACTGAAGTGGGTGCCAAACATTCAGTGACTGACTGAACCTTGCTGGGGTCTACTGCTATACCTTCTCCTAATATAACATGTCCAAGGAATCCGACTTCCTTCAACCAAAATTCGCATTTGCTGAACTTAGCATACAACTGATGTTCCCTAAGTTTCTCGAGAACTAAACGCAAATGCTCCTTGTGCTCCATTTCATTCTTCGAGTATACCATAATATCATCTATAAATACCACAACAAACTTGTCCGAATACTCCATGAACACCTTGTTCATCATGCTCATGAAATAGGCAGGGGCGTTAGTCAGTCCAAACAACATGACCGTATATTTGTATAGTCCATACCGCGTCGTGAACGCCGTCTTTGGTATATCCTTCTCTCGAATCTTCAACTGATGGTATCCCGATCGTAAATCAATCTTCGAAAACACTTTAGCTCCTTGCAGCTGATCAAACAGATCATTGATCATCGGCAGTGGGTACTTATTCTTGATCGTCACTTTGCTCAAAGCCTGATAATCAACGACCATCCTTAGGGATTTATCCTTCTTCTCCAACAAAAGTACTGGGGCTCCCCAAGGTGACGAGCTTCTTCGAATGTAACCTTTCTCTAGTAACTCCTTGATTTGTTTCTTAATTTCTTCTAGATCATTTGCGGGCATCCGATAGGGTCTCTTGGATATTGGCCCTGTACCTGGCAATAGCTCTATCAGAAACTCAATGTCTCTATCCGGTGGCATGCCTGGTAACTCCTCTGGAAAACATCCAGAAAATCCTTCACTACAGGTACTTCCTCCTGAACAACTCCCGTGAGGGCATTCACTTGACTCCTCCTAGGCACATGCCTAGACACATACTTAATTCTTTTTCCCTCCGGGGTGGTGAGATAAATCGACTTACTAGCACATTCAATGCTTCCTCCATACTTTGATATCCAGTCCATACCTAATATCACATCCAATCCTTGTGACTCCCAGATAATTAGGTCGGACGAAAAAACATGTGTACCAATGGTTAGGGGTATCTGGTTGCACCATCGGCTAGCCATGTACTCTGTTCCAGGTGAACTCAGTAGGAGAGGGGTCCTAAGGGTTTGGATTGGTAGTTTAAACTTATCCACGAATCCCCTTGATATGTATGAATGCGATGCACCAGTATCGAAGAGAACAAGAGCGGTAAATGACTTAACCAAAAACTTACCTATTACCGCGTCCGGCTGCTCTTCAACCTCCTCCATGTTAACGTGGTTCACTTGTCCTTTGTTGAATGGATTAGGCTTCTTCCCAGCACTCCCGTTTTCGTTTCCATTCCTTCCTTCAGGGCACTCGTTGGCATAGTGCCCTGTCTTCCCGCACTTAAAGCAAGTAACTTGACTTAGGTCTCTTTTAGCAGGTGTGGCTGCGTTGGAGCGGTTCAGCTTGTTGTTAGCTCCGTTCCCATTTCCATTCTTAGCACCATTGTGATTATGCGATCCTCCTCCAGTGTGGTTGTGACCTCCATAGTTATGAACAAGTCCTCCCGAGTTCGGGGTTAGGCGAGGTTTCTGCTGAGCTCTTGAGTTATACTTCCCTTGTCCGTACTTCCTCTTACGGCTCTCAATCTGCTGCTGCTTCCCTTCAATCATAAGAGCCTTATCTACCAACTCCTGGTAGTTGTTGAAGGTTGATACCATCCACTGCATGCTCATCTCATCATTCAGCCCTTCCATAAACTTCTCTTGCTTCGCGACGTCTGTGGCCACATCATCAGGGGCATAGCGAGATAACTTGCTAAACTCATCCACGTACTGAGCCACAGTACGGTTCCCCTGGCGTAAGTTGCAGAACTCCTGCTTCTTCATCTGCATAGCTCCAGTTGAGACATGGGCTGTGTGGAAAGCTTGCTGAAACTGGTCCCAAGTGACATTGGCTACAAGAAAAGTGGCCGTGTAATTCTCCCACCATGAGGCTGCTGGTCCATCCAACTGGTGTGCGGCAAAGCGCGCCTTCTCAGCATCCCGTGCAACCTGCGGTGGTCAACTCCCTTCCAATCCTGCGGAGCCAATCATCTGCAACTATACGCTCGGTGCTGCTGGAAAACACCGGTGGTTGTAGCCTTAGAAAGCGGGCTAGGTTGTCCACTGGTGGCGGGTTGTTGTTGTTGTTGTTGCCCTGGTTCTGAACTAGCAATTGCATCAAAGTATTCTGCTGCTGGATCAACTGGGTGAGCTCCGGTTGGAAAACAAAACTAGGGTCACGTCTCGGAGGCATCTGATGGGTTTAGATGGAAGAGATCAGAACAGAAAAGGTGTCTAATGAGAAGGCACTACCCATATGCACATGAGACAAACACAACACTCAATCAATCAAGCAAGGGCATACAAGCAGTCTAGAACTATTGCAAAAGTGATCAACTACTACTAAATACATGGGGGAATACTTCTAATATATGGTGGTCATCTAGAAATTTTGATCGGTGGAAGACTCCATGATGTCAGCTCCAGCTTCGTCTTCAAAGTCATCCTTACTACGATTGGAATTAGTGTCGTTGATGATGATGTAGTTATCCGGGCAAGTGGAATCGTCATCTTCTACTCCCGATGTTGGTCCTCCCATGAATACTCCGATCTTCTTAACTAGGCCGTCATTCTTCTCCAGTAGTGTCTTGATTTCCTCCTCATATCCATCGCGTGTAAACTTGAGTTCTTCCTCCAACTCAATGATCCTAGTCTTGGCCTTCTTTAAGTCCATCATGTCTGCGCACATCTGGTTCTCCTGACGTCGAATGTGCTGGTTTAACTCCTGGATGTAAGCTGCAATGGATCTATCCTTCTTGGTGCTGATTAATTCCCATTGCTCGTCTCGGCGCCCACAAATTTGGTAGATAGTGTCCTTGAGATCCCTGTTGTAGACTTCTCCAATGCGTCCCATGGTAATGTGAGCTGCCATACTCTTTCCTAAACTCCAGGTTGGTGCATCGAAGGAAAACTCTATGGGTTTAGTGACTGGCGTGAAGGTCCTTCCTGGAACTTGTACTTGAATCATCCAGCGCTCCTCCTCTGGTAAGGTGGCACTGTACGTCCCGGTGAAGCTTGGTATTCCAATGTTCAAGTACCTAGTGACTTCCTTCAGGTGGCGTCCAAATGGTGTGTCTTCATCTGGTTGTGCAAACTTGTTCCTTGCATCCGCCATCCTAAAGAGTAGAAAATGGAGAGGAGTCAGAAATGAGAAGAGAAGTGTGACCTATGGTTTAGCTTAGTGGTCGTGTCCTACACTCAGCGTGTACTCTGATACCATCTTGTAGCGACCTAACCTCAAACAGTCAAGTCTCTGTGTTTCAGTGTCATCCCTGGATCGGTAATGTTGACACACACAATACCCAAAGGATTTATAACAGAGTAGCAATCACACACTTATTACATCGAATGTCTTAAAAGAGAACTTATTACAATAATATGGCTTAAGGCCATCTAATGCGATAACAGCGGAAGGCTAGGAAGATGAAGTGAGTCCATCAACTCCAATGGCATAGCTGAGCTGCACGACAACGACCTATCGAACCTTACTTCTCGTCTGAAAAGTCTGCAACATAATACGTTGCAGCCGAGAACGGGTCAGCACATGGAATATGCTGGCAATGTAACACAGTAGAGCAAGAACAGAATAAAGCTATCACTACATGCATATTTGGCTAGTGGAAAGCTCTATGGTTAAAGTTTTTGCGAAAAGCCAATTTTTCCCTACAACAAAGGAATAGATTTTAATTTAACTATCATGGTAGTTGAACAAATATTGAGAAGGTAACCCCAACTCAATCCCAATTAAAGTAATTAACAACCCAACAATATTAATTAAGAGTGATGAGATACATGTGATAACTCAAGTACTAGATACTCAAGATTGTCCATAACCAGGGACACGGCTAATCATGATTAGTTTGTACACTCTGCAGAGGGTTGCACACTTTTCCCCACAAGACTCGATCGCCTCCGTTGGATTTCTCGCACTACATGGTGTTTGAGAAACGGATGATCGAGACACAGTCTTTCAGAAACATTAACTCTCTACTCCGGGTAGACCATACCAAACCTACAAAACCCACTACCTGCTGATCTACCTCTTGAAGAGCTTCACGTAACTTACTCAACTATGCTAGAGCCCATAATAGCTTGTGGCTACACACGGAAGTTTCTAGCATGAATCATCTTAGTTCCCTTTGAGTCTGGGTGGCGGTCCATAGGAAGATCACACGGGTACCCCGGGATTTCCAAAAAAAACAGACAACACTGGGTTCCCCAGGTGCCTCAATCCACCCAGATGTTAATTTAAGTTGCCACCTTAAGTTGAACCATTAATTAATAACCTCACATCAGTCATGGATTTCACTCAAACCCGAACCACATCTACGAGCATAGCATAGCAATATAAGCAATGTGTAGAAGTAACTCCCAAGGGTTTGATAGTAACAGGGCAATAGGTTCTACCTCAACAACTACTTCCCAACCCACAAGTTAATGACATCCTAATCATGCAATGTTTTAGGATTGGAACTAATGCATAAAAACTGGGTATGAAAAGAGTATGATCAATGTGTTACTTGCCTTGCTGACGATCCGCAAAACCTAGGGATTCGTAGTAGCACGCTTCGCACTCCAGATGTTCTATCGCAAACAAACAATAACATACATAAGCAACAAGCAAAGATGCACAAGCAAAACTCAAATACGAGGGGTTGACCAGAAAGTTCAACTTAAGAACTCCGGTTTGCAAAAAGAATCAAATCAAACAGAGCAACGAAACTCAAACGGTGAAAGAAACAAGATCCATTTACTAATCTGAACTAAGGTCAAATTTTACAGTACTGAAATCTTGTTCAAGTTGATTAAACATAAAAGAGGCTCTTGAGACGAAGATCTAGGCGCTTGAATCGCCTGATTCCGACTAACGAGCGAAAAGACAAACATAAACTAAGATCGGATTAGAAATCACGATCGAAAATAACCGTGGATAAATCCGATAAAAGAAACTGACGAACAGACTAACGAACGAACGTTCGTTAACTATAACTAACGGGTGAAAATCGTTCGCTAAGATGAACGTACGGACAAACGTCCGCTAAAAATCAAACCAAAAAAATCCGGCGAACTGAAAAAAGACGGATCTAGGGTTTCTTTAAAAAACGAATGGTTTTTAAAAAAGAAAACCGGCGGTCTCGGATCCGGCACGGTACGTCCGGCGAGGGGCTCCGGCGAGGCAGCGGGGCAACGGGGCAGTGGCTCGCGGGCGGCGGCGGCGGCAAGCGGCAATGGGGGCAAGCGGCGGCAGTGGCGCTCGGCTACGGCGACGGTGAGGCGCGGCAGGCGGCGGCGGCGGCTCAAGGCGCGGGTGGCGGGGCTGCGGTGGTGGTGGTTTGGGGCGGCGGGGCGGCGGCTTATAAAGAGGGGGCGGCTGCTTGGGGGAAGGGGCAAGGCAGCGGCGGCGGAGAGGAGTACGGCTCGGACTCCAAGTCCGGGTCGGCGGCGGCGGTGGCGCGTGCGCGGGGAGGCGGTAGCGGCTGGGCCGGCGGCCTGGCTGGGTTCGGCCCAGTCGGGCGCGGGAGTTTTTTTTTTAAAATAATTTCGCCGACGGAAATAAAATCCTAGAAAATAAAATAAAAATCTAAAAATGCTAAAATAAATTTTCACCGTCTAAATAAAATATTTAGAACGAGATGAACATTTTCTTGGCCCTAAAATGAAAATTTGAAAACATGCAATTTTTCTAATGCAAATAAAATCCAAATAAAATCAAATAAATGATTTTAATATTTTTCCTCCAATATCTCAATTATTTTGGAGACGTCATATTATCTCCTCTCATATCTTTTAATATGAAATATTTTTCGAAGAGAAAAATAATTAAAATCGAAATCCTCGTTTCATTATTTGATAAAAAATCAAATATGAAAACGAGGAAATCCCCAACTCTCTCCGAGGGTCCTTGAGTTGCTTAGGATTTTCGAGGATTGCAGAGCGGAAATGCAATAAAATATGATATGCATGGATGACCTATGTATAACATACCAAATTAAAAATTTGGGATGTTACCTCACCACAGACCTTCGGGTCCATAGCTATTAGCTAGATGGCTTCTTCTCTCTCTTTGGATCTCAATACAAAGTTCTTCTCGATGTTCTTGGAGATCTATTTGATGTAATTCTTTTTGCGGTGTGTTTGCCGAGATCCAATGAATTATGGGTTTATGTTTAAGATTATCTATGAACAATATTTGATTGTTCTCTGAATTCTTATATGCATGATTTGATATCTTTGCAAGTCTCTTCGAATTATCAGTTTGGTTTGGCCTACAAGATTGATCTTTCTTGCAAAGGGAGATGTGCTTAGCTTTGGGTTCAATCTTGCGGTGTCCTTTCCCAGTGACAGCAGGGGCAGCAAGGCACGTATTGTATTGTTTCCATAGAGGATAAAAAGATGGGGTTTATATCATATTGCTTGAGTTTATCCCTCTACATCATGTCACCTTCCCTAATGCGTTACTCTGTTATTATGAACTTAATACTCTAGATGCATGCTGGATAGCGGTCGATGTGTGGAGTAATAGTAGTAGATGTAGAATCGTCTTGGTCTACATGACACGGACCTGATGCCTATATTCATGATCATGCCTAGATATCATCATAACTATGCGATTTTCTATCAATTGCTCGGCAGTATTTTGTTCACCCACCGTAACATATGCTATCTTGAGAGAAGCCACTAGTGAAACCTATGGCCCTCGGGTCTACTTTACATCATATTTTCCCGTCAACTAGCCATCTCTGTCGCCGTTCATTTTGCAATATTTACTTTTCAATCTATAGAAAAAATACCAAAAATATTTATCTTACTATCTCTATCAGATCTCACTTTTTTAAGTGACCGTGAAGGGATTGACAACCCCTGTATCACGTTGGTTGCGAGGTTCTTGTTTGTTTGTGCAGGTTCTAGGCGACTTGCGTGTAGTCTCCTACTGGATTGATACCTTGGTTCTCAAAAACTAAGGGAAATACATACGCTACTTTGCTGCATCACCCTTTCCTCTTCAAGGGAAAACCAATGCATGCTCAAGAGGTAGCAAGAAGGATTTCTTGCGCCGTTGATGGGGAGATCTACGCTCAAGTCAAGACATACCAATTACCATTCACAAACTCTTATCCCTCGCATTACATTATTTGCCTTTTGCTTCTCGTCTTCCTCTCCCCCACTTCACCCTTGCCGTTTTATTCTTCTCTTTTCCGTTTGCTTCTTTTCGCTTGCCTCTTGTTTGCTTGTGTGTTGGTTTGATTGTTAGTCACGATGGCTCAAGATAGTACTAAATTGTGTGACTTTTCCAATACCAACAACAATGATTTTATTAGCACTCCGATTTCTCCTCTTACCGATGCTGAATCTTGTGAAATTAATACTGCTTTGTTGAATCTTGTCATGAAAGATCAATTTGCTGGCCTTCCTGGTGAAGATGCCGCTACCCATCTAAACAGCTTTGTTGATTTATGTGATATGCAAAACAAGAAAGATGTGGATAATGATATTGTTAAATTGAAGCTATTTCCATTTTCGCTTAGAGATCGTGCTAAAACTTGGTTCTCTTCTTTGCCTAAAAATAGTATTGATTCATGGAATAAGTGCAAAGATGCTTTTATCTCTAAGTATTTCCCTCCCGCTAAGATCATCTCTCTTAGAAACAATATTATGAATTTTAAGCAACTTGATCATGAGCATGTTGCACAAGCTTGGGAATGGATGAAACTAAGGATATGTAATTGCCCTACACATGGTTTGAGTTTATGGATGATTATACAAAAATTTATGCTGGATTGAATTTTGCTTCTAGAAATCTTTTAGATTCGGCCGCGGGAGGCACTTTTGTGGAAATCACTTTAGGAGAATCTACTAAACTCCTAGATAATATTATGGTTAATTATTCTCAATGGCACACTGAAAGATCTACTAGTAAAAAAGTTCATGCGATAGAAGAGATTAATGTTTTGAGTGGAAAGATGGATGAACTTATGAAGCTGTTTGCTAATAAGAGTGTTTCTTCTGATCCTAATGATATGCCTTTGTCCACTTTGATTTAGAATAATAATGAATCTATGGATGTGAATTTTTTTGGTAGGAACAATTTTGGTAACAATGCGTATGGAGGAAATTTTAATTCTAGGCCGTTTCCTAGTAATTCCTCTAATAATTATGCTAATTCCTACAAAAACTCTTATGGAAATTTTAATAAGATGCCCTATGATTTTTACACTAGTGTTAAAGAGTTTATGAATTCACAAAAGAATTCCAATGCTTTGATTGATGAAAAATTGCTTAAGACTGATGAGTTGGCTAGGAACGTGGATAGAATTTCTCTTGATGTTGATTCTTTGAAACATAGATATATCCCACCTAAGCATGATATCAATTAGTCTCTCAAAGCCGTGAGAATTTCCATTGGTGAGAGCAAAGAAAGAACCGCTAGGATGCGTGATAAAAAAGATTGCTTTGTGGCTTATGTTTTCTTACATCTGAAATAAATTATATTATCAAGGATCATCCAACATGTTGAGCTTGCCTTTCCCCCTCATGCTAGCCAAATTCTTTGCACCAAGTAGAGATACCACTTGTGCTTCCAAATATCCTAAAACCCAGTTTTGCCATAAGAGTCCACCATATCTACCTATGGATTGAGTAAGATCCTTCAAGTAAGTTGTCATCGTTGCAAGCAATAAAAATTGCTCTCTAAATATGTATGACTTATTAGTGTGGAGAAAATAAGCTTTGTACGATCTTGTGATCTGGAAGAAATAAAAGCGAAGGACTCCATAATAAAGGTCCATATCACAAGTGGCAATATAAAGTGACGTTCTTTCACATTAAGATTTTATGCATTCAACCATAAAAGCACATGACAACCTATGCTTCCCTCTGCGAAGGGCCTATCTTTCATTCTTGTCTATTACTTCATATAAGAGTCATGGTGATCTTGACCTTTCCTTTTTACATTTATTCCTTTGGCAAGCACAATATGTTGGAAAGATCCAGATATATAGCTAATTGGATGTGAGTTTTCATGAACTACTATTGTTGACATTACCCTTGAGGTGAAAGGTTGGGAGGCAAAACTAAAAGCCCCTATCTTTCTCTGTGTCCGATTAAAACTTCATACCCATAAGTATTGCGTGAGTGTTATCAATTGTGAAAGACTAAATGATAGTTGAGTGCGTGTACTTGCTGAAAAGCTCTTATATTGACTCTTTTTGATGTTATGATAAATTGCAATTGCTTCAATGACTGATATTATAGTTTGTTAATTTTCAATGAAGTTTATAATTCATACTTGAAACTGTGAATGAATTGCTACTTTATCATAAGAAATCATATGACAATATATATGTTGCTGTTTTAATAATGATCATGATGCCCTCATGTCTGTATTTTATTTTATTGACACCTCCATCTCTAAACATGTGGACATATTTTTCGATATCGGCTTTCGCTTGAGGACAAGCGAGGTCTAAGCTTGGGGGAGTTGATACGTCCATTTTGCATCATGCTTTTATATTGATATTAATTGCATTATGGGCTGTTATTACACATTATGTCACAATACTTATGTCTATTCTCTCTTATTTATAAGGTTTACATGAAGAGGGAGAATGCCTGCAGCTGGAATTTTGGGCTGGAAAAGGGGCAAATATTAGAGACCTATTCTGCGCAACTCCAAAAGTCCTAAAACTCCACGGGAATTATTTTCAGAATATATAAAAAATATTGGGCCAAGAAAGTACCAGAGGGGGGCCACCCACCGTCCACAAGGGTGGGGGCACGCCTCCCTGCCTTGTGGGCCCCCTGGCAGCCCTCTGATGCCCATCTTTGGCTATATGGAGTCTTTCGTCCTGAAAAAATCATAAGCAAGCTCACGGAACGAAACTCTGCCACCACGAGGCGGAACCTTGGCGGAACCAATCTAGGGCTCCGGCGGAGCTATTCTGCCGGGGAAACTTCCCTCCGGGAGTGGGAAATCATCACCATCGTCATCACCATCGATCCTCTCACCAGGAGGGGGTCAATCTCCATCAACATCTTCACCAGCACCATCTCATCTCAAACCCTAGTTCATCTCTTGTATCCAATCTTTGTCCCAAAGCCTCAGATTGGTACCCGTGGGTTGCTAGTAGTGTTAATTACTCCTTGTAGTTGATGCTAGTTGGTTTATTCGGTGAAATATCATATGTTTAGATCCTTTATGCATATTAATACCCCTCTGATTATGAACATGAATATGATTTGTGAGTAGTTACGTTTGTTCCTGAGGACATGGGAGAAGTCTTGCTATAAGTAGTCATGTGAATTTGGTATTCGTTTGATATTTTGATGAGATGTATGTTGTCTCTCCTCTAGTGGTGTCATGTGAACATCGACTACATGACACTTCACCATTGTTTGGGCCTAGGGGAAGGCATTGGGAAGTAATAAGTAGATGATGGGTTGCTAGAGTGACAGAAGCTTAAACCCTAGTTTATGAGTTGCTTCTTAAGGGGCTGATTTGGATCCATATGTTTCATGCTATGGTTAGGTTTACCTTAATACTTTTGTAGTTGCGGATGCTTGCAATAGGGGTTAATCATAAGTGGGATGGTTGTCCAAGGAAGGGCAGTACCCAAGCACCGGTCCACCCACATATCAAATTATCAAAGTACCGAACGTGAATCATATGAACGTGATGAAAACTAGCTTGACGATAATTCCCATGTGTCCTCGGGAGCGTTTTCCTTTATATAAGAATTTGTCCAGGCTTGTCCTTTGCTACAAAAAGGATTGGGCCATCTTGCTGCACTTTATTTACTTTATTTACTTATTACTCGTTACAAATTACCTTATCACAAAACTATCTATTACCGATAATTTCAGTGCTTGCAAAGAATGCCTTACTAAAAACTGCTTATCATTTCCTTCTGCTCCTCGTTGGGTTCGACACTCTTACTTATCAAAAGGACTACGATAGATCCCCTACACTTGTGGGTCATCAACCCACCATAAGATATGCTATCTTGAGAGAAGCCACTAGTGAAACCTATGGCCCCCGGGTCTACTTTACATCATATTTTCCCGTCAACTAGCCATCTATGTCGCCGTTTATTTTGCAAACTTTACTTTTCAATCTATACATCTAAAATGACAAAAATATTTATCTTATTATCTCTATTAGATCTCACTTTCGTAAGTGACCGTGAAGGTATTGAAAACCCCTTTGTCACGTTGGTTGCGAGGTTCTTGTTTGTTTGTGCAGGTACTAGGCGACTTGCATGTAGTCTCCTACTGGATTGATACCTTGGTTCTCAAAATCAGAGGGAAATACTTACGCTACTTTGCTGCATCACCCTTTCCTCTTCAAGGGAAAACCAACGCATGGTCAAGAGGTAGCATGGCCCTACATTCTTGTCCATCTGCCATGCTATACTATTGGGCCATGATCACTTTGGGAGGTGATCACGGGTATACACTATATACTATTACATACTTATGTTACTGTTCGGATATGGGGGCTGAAGGGGCAGGTGGTTTGCTACCTCTTGAGCTTGCGTTGGTTTTTCCCTTGAAGAGGAAAGGGTGATGCAGCAAAGTAGAATAAGTATTTCCCTTAGCTTTTGAGAACCAAGGTATCAATCCAGTTGGAGATAATGCACAAGCCACCGAATGCCTGCACAAACAAACAACAACTTGCACCCAACGTGACAAAGGGGTTGTCAATCCCTTTATGGTTATTTGCAAAGTGAGTTCTGATATAGATGGATAAATGGTAAAGTAATATTTTTGGTATTTTTGGTTTATAGACCGAAAAGTAAAAGATAAAGAAAGTAAATAGGAAACTAAAATTATAGATCAGAAACTTATATGACAGAAAATAGAAGATTTTATGATGGAAATTAGACCCCGGGGGCATAGGTTTCACTAGAGGCTTCTCTCAAGATAGAAAATATTATGGTGGGTGAACAAATTAATGCCAAGCAATTGATAGAAAAGCGCAAACTTGTGACGATATCTAAGGCAATGATCATGAAATAGGCATCACGTCAGTATCAAGTAGACCGAAATGATTCTGCATCTACTACTATTACTCCACACATCGACCGACTCATGCCTGCATCTAGAGTATTAAGTTAATAAGAACAGAGTAACACATTAAGTAAGATGACATGATGTAGCAGGATAAACTCAATCAATATGATGGAAACCCCATCTTGTTATCCTCGATGGCAACAATACAATATGTGTCGGTTGCCCTTCTGTCACTGGGATCGAGCACCACAAGATTGAACCCAAAGCTAAGCACTTCTCCCATTGTAAGAAAAACTAATCTAGTTGGCCAAACCTAATCGATAGTTCGAAGAGACTTGCAAAGATATCAAATCATGCATAAAAGAATTCAGAGGTGATTCAAATAATATTCATAGATAAGCTGATCATAAATCCACAATTCATCGGATCTCGGCAAACACACCGCAAAAAAGTATTACATCTAATAGATCTCCAAGAACACTGAGGAGAACATGGTATTGAGAATCAAAGAGAGAGAATAAGCCATCTAACTACTAGCTATGGAGCCGTAGGTCTGAACCCTCTGTGATCGAATCCCCCTCCGACAGGACGCCGGAAAAGGCCCCTAGATAGGATCTCACGGGTACAGGAGGTTGCGGCGGTGGAAAAGTGGTTTTGTGGCTCCCCTGGAAGGTTTTGGGGTATTTGTGAATATATAGGTGGAAGAAATAGGTCGATGGAGTCACAATGGGCCCACAAGGGTGGGGGCGCGCCCTCCGTCCTTGTGGGTCCCTCGTGGCCTCCCTAATGTGTACTCCAAGTCCTCTAGATGTCTTCTGGTCCATGAAAAATCATCGTGAAAGTTTCATTCTGTTTGGACTCCGTTTGGTATTCCTTTTTTGTCAAACTCTAAAACAAGGAAAAAACAGGAACCGACATTGGGCTCTCCGTTAATAGGTTAGTCCCGGAAATCATATAAAATAGTATATTAATGCAAATAAAACATCCAAAACAGATAATATAATAGCATGGAACAATCAAAAATTATAGATACGTTGGATAAGTGTCAAGCATCCCCAAGCTTAATTCCTGCTTGTCCTCGAGTAGGTAAATGATAAAAACAGAATTTTTGATGTGGAATGCTACCTAACAGACTTATCAATGTAATCCCCTTTATTGTGGCATGAATGTTCAGATCCGTAAGATTCAAAACAAAAGTTAAATATTGACATAAAAACAATAATACTTCAAGCATACTAACAAAATAATTATGTCTTCTCAAAATAACATGGCCAAAGAAAGCTTATCCCTACAAAGTCATATAGTCTCGCTATGCTCCATCTTCATCACAGAAAATATTTAAATCATGCCCAACTCCGATGACAAGCCAAGCAATTGTTTCATACTTTTGATGTTCTTAAACTTTTTCAACTTTCACGCAATAGATGAGTGTGGGCCATGGACATAGCACTATGGGTGGAATAGAAGGTGGTCGTGGAGAAGACAAAAAAGAGGGAGATAGTCTCACATCAACTAGGCGTATCAACGGGCAATGGAGATGCCCATCAATAGATATCAATGTGAGTGAGTAGGGATTTCCATGCAACGGATGCACTAGATCTATAAGTTTATGAAATCTCAAAAAGAAAACTAAGTGGGTATGCATCCAACTCGCTTGCTCACGAAGACCTAGGGCAATTTGAGGAAGCCCATCATTGGAATATACGAGCCAAGTTTTATAATGAAAATTCCCACTAGTATATGAAAGTGACAACATAGGAGACTCTCTATCATGAAGATCATGGTGCTACTTAGAAGCACAAGTGTGGTAAAAGGATACTAGCATTACCCCTTCTATCTTTTCTATCATTTTTTTATTTGGGCCTTCTCTCATTTTTTGCCTCTTTTTTTCGTCCGGAGTCTCATCCCGACTTGTCGGGGAATCATAGTCTCCATCGTCCTTTCCTCACATTGGACAATGCTCTAATAATGAAGATCATCACACTTTTATTTACTTACAACTCAAGAATTACAACTTGATACTTAGAATAAAATATGACTCTATATGAATGCCTCCGGCGGTGTACCGGGATGTGCAATGAATCAAGAGTGACATGTATGAAAGAATTATGAACGGTAGCTTTGCCATAAATACGATGTCAACTACATGATCATGCAAAGCAAATATGACAATGATGGAGCGTGTCATAATAAAAGGAACGGTGGAAAGTTGCATGGCAATATATATATCAGAATGTGTTGGGAATATGACTACCAGGTATGACCCGCCCAGGAGGGGCCGGGTCAATCCTCATGGCGGGTTACTAAAAGAAGCTCAGCGAATATACAAGGTGATGGTTTATTATAAGGCTTGTAGTAGGCCCAAGCCCAGAGGCGGCTTAAGGCCCGTAATTGTAAACCGCCATGTATAAGTAAGACTTGTAAAGAAAGGCATGTAAAAGAAGTCACCGAGTCGGACACGTTGTATGAGCCGGCCGAGACTCTGTAGGCCGCCAGGCGTCACCCGTGTATATAAGGGGACGACCCGGCGGCGGCTTAGGGCAAGAAACAACAGATCGAGAGCCAAGCTAGCGTATTCGCTCCTTGGTTATTGAAACCTAGCAATACCACAACAACTGGACTAGGCTTTACCTTCACCGCAAGGGGCCGAACCAGTATAAACCTCTCGTGTCCCTTGTCCCGGTTAACCCCTTTAAGTTTCCTAGTTGCGATGGCTCCACGACTAAGTCCTTTCACTAGGACATCTGCCATGACAATTCCACGACAGAATGACTATGGAAATGCCATAATAGGTAGGTATGGTGGTTTTTTTTGAGGAAGGTATATGGTGAGTTTATGGTACCGACGAAAGCTACGCGGTACAAGAGAGGCTAGCAATGGCGGAAAGGTGAGAGTGCGTATAATCCATGGACTCAACATTAGTCATAAAGAACTCACATACTTATTGAAAAAATCTATTAGTCATCAAAACAAAGTACTATGCACATGCTCTTAGGGGGATAGGTTGGTAGGAAAAGACCATCGCTCGTCCCCGACTGCCACTCATAAGGAAGACAATCAATAAATAAATCATGCTACGACTTCATCACATAATGGTTCACCATACGTGCATGCTACGGGACTCACAAACTTTAACACAAATATTTCTCAAATTCACAACTACTCACTAGCATGACTCTAATATCACCATCTTTATATCTCAAAACAATCATAAGGAATCAAACTTCTCATAGTATTCAGTGCACTTTATATGAATTTTTTTGTTATATCCCTCTTGGATGCCTATCATATTAGGACTAATTTTATAACCAAAGAAAATTACCATGCTGTTTTAAAAGACTCTCAAACTAATATAAGTGAAGTGCAAGAGTTCATCAATTTCTACAAAATAAAACCACTCCCGTGCTCTAAAAAGATATAAGTGAAGCACTAGAGAAAATTTGCCTAGCTCAAAAGATATAAGTGAAGCACATAGATTATTCTAATAAATCACAATTCATGTGTGTCTCTCTCAAAATATGTGTACATCAAGGGTGATTGTGGCAAACTAAAAAGCAAAGACTCAAATCATACAAGACGCTCCAAGCAAAACACATATCATGTGGTGAATAAAAATATAGCCTCAAGTAAAGTTACCGATAGACGAAGACAAAAGAGGGGATGCCTTTCGGGGCATCCCCAAGCTTAGGCTCTTGTTTGTCTTTGAATATTACCTTGGGGTGCCTTGGGCATCCCCGAGTTTAGGCTCTTGCCACTCCTTATTCCATAGTCCATCAAATCCTTACCCAAAACTTAACAGAAAATCTCATAAGCTCCATTAGTACAAGAAAATAAATCACCACTTTTGGTACTGTTGTGAACTCATTCTTTATTTATATTGGTGTAATACCTACTGTATTCCAACTTTTCCATGGTTCATACCCCCGATACTAGCCATAGATGCATCAAAATAAGCAAACAACACGCAAAAAACAGAATATGTCAAAAACAGAACAGTTTGTAGAAATATGGCGATTTCGAATACTTCTGTAACTCCAAAAATCCTCAAAAATTAGGACAGCCTAAGCAATTTGTTTAGTAATCTTCCGCAACAAGAATTAGTATTTTATCATGCTTCTGCTAAAAATGAAAACTAATCTCCTGAGCACAAAAGTCTCTGTTTTTCAGCAAGATCAAATCAACTATCACTGTAAGCTATCCCAAAGGTCTTACATGGCACAAACAGTAACTAAAACATAAAGACCACCTCTAACCAGAGGATAGATAAATTATTTAATGCAAAACAGGACCTAAAAATCAAGAACAAAAATAAAATTGGGTTGCCTCCCAACAAGCGTTATTCTTTAACGCCCCTAGCTAGGCATAAAACATGAATAGATCTAAGTATTATTATATTTGGCATGCAATTCTTTAATCTTACATCTATAACCCTTAGGAGGATCTTCAATTTTGTTAATGACCAAACTCTTAGGCAAGAAATCAAGAAATTCACTTGTAGCAATTGGTTCCTTAATAATATCGAAAAAATTGGGATGAACACTTATTGTTTTGAGATCTTCATTTCCCTAAATAGAAGATTCACCCTTATTCTTAGGAACGTAAGTAAACTTGGCAATTTTAGTAGGAGGAAGATTTGAAGTACTTTTAATGGAGGAAAAAGCGGAACCCAAGTTGGTAATAATATCTTCTAGTTTGCCAATTCTAGTAGAATCTTGATCTACCTTTTCATTAACTATGGGTTCCTTTTCCCTAAAATTCTTTAAAGTAACTCCACCTTTAGATCCATATTGAGTAATCTGATTATGAATCTTTTTATCCAAATTTTCAATCAACTCTACAGTAGCAATTTTATTCTCAATAATATCAAGTGTTTGCATCACATGTTCCATGGTTAAAACAGTTCCATTAATCAAAAGAGGTGGTGGGCCTAGAAAATCTATCATGGAATTATAAGAATCAAAATTATGGCTACCCAAAAAATTTCCTCCAGTGATGGTATCTAGAACATATCTATTCCAAGGAGTAATACCCACATAAAAATTGCGAAGAAGAACGGCAGTAGATTGCTTTCGAGTAGATCTATTTTGAGCATTGCAAATTCTATACCAAGCATCTTTTAAATTTTCTCCTTCCCTTTGTTTGAAGTTGAGGACCTCATTGTCGGGAGTGATAACAAGGATGGGAGGATTAGCCATGATGGCAGGATAAAAGATCTAACGCACAAGCGAACAAAGAGAAAAAGAAGAAGACGAACGGGAGAGGGGCGAAGAAAAAGCAAATATTTGCGAAAATCATTTTAGAAGTGGGGGAGAGGAAAATGAGAGGCGAATGGCAAATAATGTAATGCGAGGGATGAGAGTTGATGATGGGTACTTGGTTTGTCTTGGCTTGGTGTAGATCTCCCCGACAACGGCGCTAGAAATTCTTCCTGCTACCTCTTGAGCTTGCGTTGGTTTTTCCTTGAAGAGGAAAGGGTGATGCGGCAAAGTAGAGTAAGTATTTCCCTCAACTTTTGAGAACCAAGGTATCACTCCAGTAGGAGACAATGCACAAGCCACCGTACCTGCAAAAACAAACACCAACTTGCACCCAACACGACAAAGGGGTTGTCAATCCCTTCACGGTTATTTGCAAAGTGATATCTAATATAGATGGATCAACGGTAAAGTAATATTTTTGATATTTTTGGTTTATAGATCGGAAAGTAAAAGATTGCAAAGAAAGTAAATAGGAAACTAAAGTTATAGATCAAAAACTTATAGGATGGAAAATAGAACATTATATGATGGAAAATAGACCGGGGGGGCATTGTCGGTGTACTAGAATAGGGGTACCCTAGTACCCCGAACTTGTGCACGGGCAGTTGCAGCACCCCGCGGCAAAGGCTTGCCGGGTGATCGCCAAGATCCCCCAAGGTTCCCTTGGAGCCATCCAAGAACAAAGTATTTAAGCTAAGGAGACAAGACCCCGGCAAGAGGAGCTTGCCGGGAAGGCCAACCAAGGCGCTTCAATGAAGTTGCCGCGATGCGCCACGCGCTCCGGCAAGGCAACAAGGCCCCAGCAAGAGGAGCTTGCCGGGAAGACAAACCAAGGTACCTCGAGGCCCGGTGAGCGACAAGCTTCCGGACCCGACAAGATAACGACAGCGGCAAGGCGCTTGCCGCGGCAGGCGGCCACTCTGCGTCCACGCTCCAGCGCATCCACCAACGTGTCGCTCTGGGGGCCTCTTCGGGCGCGCGTGGCGGGAGGCTGTGCAGCCAGTGGTGCGCAGTGGCATGCGAAGCTGACAAGATCACCATCGTGGCGAACGGTGGCGCCCCTAACAGTCCTTTTCTGCACTGTTCGGGTGACTCAGACAGACATTTAATGCCCTTGTCCCCTACCGTCAGGGTTAGGTAGGGTGCACTGTACAAGCAACTGTATCAACTACCTCGCTGGCCCCATAGGTGTTCGTGGATCAGTTTCCCCGACATCTTTGGCGCGCCAGGTAGGGGGTGTCGAGATTGTGTGAACTAGATCCGGCGTTCACACGAGCTAGATCCTTATTCCCTTCATCAACATGCCACCAAAGAAGAAGACTTCGGCGGCAGCCGCTCCATCCACGTCACTTCCGCCACCGTTGGAGCAAACGAGTGGTGGGATGGACGCCGACAGAAGAAAGGACGTCGACGAGGAAGCTCCTGATGCCGCCAGGTCCAAGAACAAGGCTGCACAAACCTCGGCGACTATACATGTTCCACGCCACTCTCAGGAGGCGCAAGATCAACAGCGTCATGGCACTAGCAGTGCCATACGCATGATAGCCCAAGACCAAGCTGGTGGATCTCGGGGCGCTCAAGACCAGCATGCACGCCAGCGTGCTGGCACGAGTGGAGCACGGTCGCCTGGACGGGATACTGCTCCTTCTAACATAGTTAGAAGTTCGAGCACGTCCCGCTCCTCGCGCCGTCCGCCACTGCCACCCACCACTCCAGCAGAAGCTTTGGCGCGAGCGCAACTTCTCCTAGATTACCCTCCAACGTCGGACAAGATCGACGAATGGAGAGCCACCATTCAGAGTCTCATCGGCTACGCCAATGACGACACTCCACGGCGACCGAGCGCGTCGCCGCCGCGGCAGGACCGCCGGACAAGAGCCGGTGGCGACGAAACGGCCGGAGGTGCAACCACCATGCAATCACCACCCCGAAGGCCAAGATCGCCGACTCGCCGGATCCACATCGACAGCGACTCCACTGCATCGTCGGATCCACGAGCTCGTCGCGATCAGCGCCAAGTTCTTCATGATCGACAACAAGAAGACGCTCGAACCCGCATCGAGCGCCGAAGAGAAGCGCGACGTCAATCCGACAAGCGCGCTGGGCCCTCTATTGACATGCATGCGCCAGGGGAACCAGGCGATCTGCCGTACGCGGTAGGTTGTCCTGCGTTCACTCGTGAGCTGCGGCAAGTCCAGTGGCCCAGTACAAAGAACTTTAAGCCAGACGTACCAGAGAAGTATGACGGCAAGACGCATCCGTCAGAGTTCCTCAGCATCTACACCATTGCGGTGCAAGCTGCCGGGGGACGAGATGACAAGATCCTTGCCAACTACTTCCCGCTGGTGCTCAAGCCCAAAGTCAGATCCTGGCTCATGCACTTGCCGGACAACTCCATATCCTCTTGGGCTGATCTGTGCCATCAGTTTGTCGGCGCCTTTACAGGCGGACACAAGCCTCATGGCCAGGAGAGTGATCTTCATCTGCTCGCCCAGAAGGAAGGAGAGCCCCTGCGCAAGTACATTCAGAGATTCAGTAGTGTGCAGCACAACATCCCAGACGTCCACCCTGCCGCGGTGATCAGCACGTTCCATCAGAACGTGCGGAACCGCAGGATGCGGGAGGAAATGGCGATGTGCAAGATCAGGGACGTCAGTGAGTTATATGCACTGGCCGACAAGTGCGCACATGCTGAGGAAGGGAGGAGACTCCCCGGAGAAAATATAGGAGCAGGGGGATCTGACAGTGAAGATGCTGCCCCGACAAGGAAAAACCGGCGGCGGAACAACAGAAGGAGGAAAGGCAAAGAAGTGCTAGTTGTCGAGCAGTCCGACAACGGTGGTAGCGCCAAGGAAGCTAAAGCTAGTGACTCCGGCAAGGAGGTTGCCGCGGAGGTAGCGGTCGCCGACAAGCAGGATGGCACCAACAAGCAGTATTGCAAGATTCACCGCACCAAGGGCCATGATCTTCAGAACTGTAAGAGAGTCGAGCAGCTTGTTGAGCAACAGAAAGCTGAATACGAGCGGCGCGATAAAGAGAAGGCCCAGGAAGGAGCTGGTGGATCCGGCAAGAAACGTCCCGGCCGAGGAGGACGCCGCGGCAAGGCCAAGCAGCGGCAAGGAGACAGACCTCCTCGCGGCCGCGACAAGGATGAAGATGACGGCGATGATGAAGATATGGATGATGAGGAGACTGATGAGCAGGAGTTCCAGAAAGCCACAGAGGTCCTGTGCGTTGACGGTGGTGCTTCTTTGCATGCCTCGCACCGCCAGCTCAAGCAGTGGGTGCGCGAAGTTAATGCAGCAGAACCACCCGTCGAGTCACGCAAGCCTCTGAAATGGTCTGGCACGCCTATCATCTTTGATATTGAGGACCACCCGGATCGCATAACTGCGGTCGGGTGCTTGCCGATGTTGGTTTCACCAACAATCCGCAACCTCAAGGTCACTAAGATGCTAGTTGACGGCGGGGCCGGTTTGAACTTGATCTCCTCCGTAGTGCTCCAGAAGCTCCAGATCCCTGACAGCGAGCTCGAAGAGACCGGCACATTTCAATGAATCAACCCGGGAAGGAGCAAGCCAAAGGGAAAGATCACGTTGCCGGTAACATTTGGCAGTGAGCTGAACTTCAGGACTGAGAGGGTCACATTTGACGTTGCCGACTTTCCATTACCTTACAATGGAATCCTTGGCCGTCCGGCACTCGCCAAGTTCATGGCAGCCTCTCACTATGCGTACAACGTACTGAAAATGCCAGGCCCAATAAGTGTCATCTCTGTCCCTGGCAACAAGAAGGATGCTCTTATCTGTGCCGACAAGATCTACCGGGAAGCAGCAGCCGCAGCAGAACGAAGGACACTTGCCGCTGAAGCTCCTGGGGGGAAGAAGAAGACCAAGTCCGGCAAGAGCTCTGATGCCCACTCCAGCAAGCGCACCTCTTCGGAGTGCTGCGCTACCGTCGAGGATGCACCATCGAGCTCCACCGGCAAGTGTAAGAAGGCAATGGCAGCTCCACCTGAGACTAAGGTGTCCACCAAGGAGGATGGCACTGGTGGTACCTTCACCATCAGCGCCACTCTTGACCCCAAATAGGAAAGCGCGCTCGTTGCTTTCCTGCGGGCGAATGTCAACGTGTTTGCGTGGCAACCGTCTGATATCCCCGGTGTTCCCAGGAAAGTGATTGAGCACCACCTTGCCATCTGTCCTCATGCGCGGCCCGTCAAGCAGAGAGTCAGGAAGCAGGCAGTAGAGCGCCAAGAATTCATCGCAGAAGAAATCAAGAAGTTGGAAGCAGCAGGCCTTGTCAGAGGAGTACTCCATCCCACGTGGTTGGCCAATCCTGTTGTTGTGCGCAAGGCTAATGGGAAATGGAGACTTTGTATTGACTTCACTGATGTTAATAAAGCTTGTCCCAAAGACCCATTTCCCTTGCCGCGTATTGACCAGATTGTTGACTCCATAGCCAGATGTGATTTGCTTTCGTTTCTTGATGCATACTCAGGATATCATCAGATCTTCATGGCCGAAGAGGATGAAGAGAAAACCGCATTTATCACCCCGTGTGGCACGTACTGCTTCGTGCGGATGCCTTTCGGATTGAAGAATGCTGGTTCAACATTCGCAAGGGTAGTCCACCATGCTTTTGAGCCACAAATACACAGAAATTCTGAAGCTTACATGGATGACATAGTGGTCAAGAGCAAGAACAAGGCGACCTTGATCCAAGATTTAGACGAAACATTTGCAAACCTGCGCAAGATCAACCTCAAGCTTAACCCCGAGAAGTGCGTGTTTGGAGTTCCTTCCGGCAAGCTTCTCGGGTTCTTCGTGTCTCAGCGGGGAATTGAAGCCAATCCCGACAAAATCAAAGCCATCGAGCAGATCGAAGCATCAAAGCGCGTCAAGGATGTACGAAGGCTTGCTGGTTGCGTGGCTGCTCTCAGCAGGTTTATCTCTAGATCTGCTGAGCGCACCCTGCCATTTTTCAAAATTTTGAAAAGGGCAGGTCCAATGAAATGGACTCCGGAAGCGGAGGCTGCGCTGCAGGACTTGAAGAGATACCTGTCCTCCACTCCAACGCTTGTCGCACCTAAGCCGCAAGAGAAGTTGCTGCTGTATATAGCAGCAACCAATCAAGTGGTTAGTGCTGCGTTAGTGGCGGAGAGGGAGGCGGATGATGAGCCAGCAACCACGGCAGATCCATCCAGCGACAAGCAGGGGGCTTCGCGGACAAGCTCTGGTCCCGACAAACATGGGTTTGCGCAGGAGCATGATGAGATGCCAAGGAGAATGGTGCAGCGCCCAGTTTACTTTGTCAGTTCTCTTCTACAGGGGGCCAGATCAAGGTACTCTGGTGTGCAGAAGTTGCTTTTCGGCCTCCTGATGGCCTCGAGAAAGCTGTGCCATTACTTCCAAGCACATGAGATCACAGTTGTCACTCGCTTTCCGCTGAAGAGGATACGGCAAAATCCAGAAGCAACGGGCAGGATTGTCGAGTGGGCGCTGGAACTGTCAAGCTTTGGTCTCAAATTTGAGAGCACTTCAACTATCCAAAGCAGAGCATTGGCAGAGTTCGTAGCAGAGTGGACACCAACCCCAGATGAAGGAATTTCAGAAACGAGCATCCCCGTCAAAGAGGCAAACAGAGAGTGGCTGATGTACTTTGATGGTGCCTTCTCACTGCAAGGCGCCGGTGCAGGCGTGCTGCTTGTCGCACCCACCGGAGAGCACCTCAAGTACATAGTCCAGATGCACTTTCCCAAAGAGCAAGCAACCAACAATACAACAGAGTATGAAGGATTACTTGCCGGTCTCAGAATCGCAGCAGACTTTGGGATCAAGAAGCTCATTGTCAGGGGTGACTCACAGCTTGTCGTCCGACAAGTGAACAAGATCTACTAGAGTCCGTTGATGGAAGCGTATGTCGATGAAGTGAGGAAGCTAGAAGAGCACTTTCAAAGCCTACAAATGGAGCATATCCCAAGAGCTCAGAATGATATTGCTGATGGTCTGTCAAAGTGCGCTGCATTAAAGTTACTTGTGGAACCAGGGATCTTTGTGCTTAAGTTGACTCAACCATCCATAACACCATCAACTGGACAAAGCAAAAAGAGGAAGTTGGTTTCTGGTGACTACTTTCTGGCAGAGCTCCCCGAAGCCGCCGCCAAGAAAGTCCCCAAGATCAACACCAAGGATGCTGAGGGGCAGTCTTCTCCGGCAAGCCTAATGGTTTGTTCCGTTGAAGCAGACGCTCCCGACAAGTTTTGCTCCGGCAAGCTTGCCGGGGAACATCAAGCTCCGGCAGGGCCGCAAGCCCTTGCCGTAGAAGCAGATGTTCCCGCAGCAGCAGATGCGCCTTTAGTCCTTGTTGTCGAGCCACAAGCTCCAGCATGGGGACAGCAGATTGTCCATTTCCTTCAGACAGGAGAACTTCCCGAAGAACAAGAAGAAGCGGAAAGAGTAGCCCGACAGTCAAGTATGTACCAGTTTGTCGATAGCATACTGTACAGAAGAAGACTCAACGGTGTGAAATTGAAGTGTATTCACCGGGAAGATGGACAAAAGCTGTTGGCGGAGATACATGGAGGCATATGTGGCCACCACATTGGAGCAAGAGCACTTGCCGACAAAGCTTTCCGGCAAGGTTTCTTTTGGCCGACAGCCCTCCAGGATGCAACTGCACATGTAACCAAGTGTGAAGCGTGCCAGTTCCACTCCAAACATATACACCAGCTAGCTCAAGCTCTCCAGACGATCCCTTTATCCTGGCCATTTTTGGTCTGGGGGCTCGATATCCTCGGCCCCTTCCCCCGGGCTGTCGGGGGCTTTGAGTACATGTACGTCGCAATCGACAAGTTCACAAAGTGGCCGGAAGTGCAGCCAGTGAGGAAGGTGACAGCACAGTCAGCAGTCAAGTTCTTCAGGTCGATCGTTTGCCGTTTCGGGATTCCCAATAGGATCATCACCGACAACGGCACGCAATTCACGAGCCGCACCTTCATGCAGTATGTCCAAGACCTTGGCGCCAAGGTCTGCTTCGCTTCTGTTGCTCATCCGAGAAGCAACGGTCAAGCAGAGAGGGAAAATGCTGAAGTGCTGCGTGGGCTCAAGACCAGAACTTTCGACAGGCTGCACAGGTGCGGAAGGAACTGGATCCAGGAGCTGCCGGTGGTTCTTTGGTCGATCAGAACGACGCCAAATCGAGACACTGGCCAGACACCTTTCGCTCTAGTCTATGGAGCAGAGGCAGTTCTCCCCACGGAACTCGTATACGGATCGCCTCGAGTGCTCGCTTATGATGAGCTCGAGCAAGAACAGCTGCTGCAAGACGACGCGCTGCTCCTTGAGGAAGATCGTCTTCAGGCTGCTGTACGAGCTGCTCGATACCAGCAAGCTTTGCGCCGCTATCATAGCCGCAAAGTTAAAGCCAGAAGCTTGGAGGAAGGCGACCTTGTTCTTCGGCGCGTTCCGGCCGCCAAGAATTCCAACAAGTTGACGCCGAAGTGGGAAGGCCCTTATCGGGTGAGACGAGTCACAAGGCCTGGCGATGTCCGCCTTGAGACCGAGGATGGCATTCCAGTGAGCAACTCCTGGAACATAGAACATCTTCGTAAGTTTTTCCCATAAGGCGCGGTTGCCGGAACCCGTTCCGACAACCACCTTTTGTACAAGTCTTGCCGCTGTTGCATGTAATCCTTTGTACAAAGACGGGCGCAGATCCCGTGCATAAGTAAAACCCCATGTGCTCCGCACAGCTTGTCCATTTCATGCGTTAGCTCCTTTCTTGCATGCGATTATCTGACAGTTTGTGCAGCACCTACATCCGGTAAGCAGTAACGAGCCTAAGAGCTCCATATTATTATTTTCTCTTCTTTATTTTTCTCTTAAAGGAAAAGAA
>NC_041386.1:335187096-335197577 GCF_002162155.2 Triticum dicoccoides
TGGTATGGGCCAGGCGTCGTTCAAGCAAAGACTTGCCTTACCGGGAAGCAAATGACAAAAAAGCTAAGTTGCCAAAGTTTGAGCAATCACTTTTTAAATTTTTGAGTTATCTTCCTCGAACGACCCTGCTTTGTATGGAAAACCTGTGCGCGGAGGAACCAACTCGTGGCTAGTTGCGCCCTTACTTTGTTTCGAGTCCGCTCAACAGCTTAAGCGTGCTACATCTAGTCGCGACAAGGTTTCTTGTCGGAAGCAGCGCCGCCAGCAGGCTGCTGAAGTCCCGCACTCAGCACTCGCGGCTCGGGCGCCTGCGCCGACAAGTTCCCTAGAAGCGTAGGGTAAAAACATACAAGGGAAGGAATCTAGTAGAGGAAATAACATTGCAATTGATAACAGAAATAAAGTTATATTACAAAGATAACTTGTCGCAGCTCTAACAGACTGTTCTCATAACATGACTAGCAGCGACAAGGGAAAAGAAGAAATGGGCGGCCTAATCTACGCGTCCGCCCTCGACTCGCTTGATCTCGCTCACCTTGTCCACAATGGGTGCGACAAGGGCCTTGAGTGCATCCAGATGGGCGTCACGCGGCAAGGACCTGAGGACGTTGGTGAAGCTGAGGCCTGGATTGCGGAAGGCTACCTTCATCAACACCTTCTGGAGAACCCCGGCGCAGATTTTGCGCGACTCGTCGGCCAGCTGCTTCGGGATCCTCTCCCGGAACCGCTGGAGTGCCGTCGCCACGCCCTTGAAGAACAGGCTGAGCTTGGCGCTGGGTTGAAGACTCTCGTTGGAAGGATACCCAAAATCCTCCATCCCCAGCTGCGCCAGCTCCTCGTTGATGACGGCGGCAGTGTTCACCAGGCCCTCGGTCCAGTGCTCCACTGTGTCTCTGAACGAGTTCTGGGTAACTGCAATGCTCTCCAGCAGCGCCGCGTCAGCCTTGACCTTCTCCGACAAGGTCTTCTCCCGCTCCTTGACGGCCTCCAGCGTCTGCGTCAGCGTGGCCAGCTTCAGCTCCAGGTCTGCTTTGGAATCCTTGGCGGCGCTGAGCTCCTTGCCCCTCTCAGCGAGAAGGCCTTGCAGCTCGCCGTGGGCGGCAGCATCCTTCTCGCGCTCACGCTTGAGCGCGGCAAGCTCCTCGCCGCTCTTCCCAATATCGGCCTCCAGCCGTGCCACCTTCTCCTCTAGCTCTTTATTGGCGGCCTCTGCAGTTGCCGCGGCATCCTTTGCCTCCTTGAGCGCCCCGCCAAGTGCTCGCTCACGCTCGGCGAGCTCTTCCTCGTAGCTGTCGAGGTGGGCCTTCCGCTGCACTAGCTCGCCTTCCCGCGCGGACTACTTCTCGGCAGCAAGTCTTTGTTCCTCCTCAGCCTCGGCCTTCTCGAGAAGAAAGGCCGTGCGCTCCTCATCGACTCGCTCCCGCTCCTGCGCCAGGGACCGAAGAGCTTCTTGATTTTGTCCCCGGAGCTCCTCCGCGCGCTTCTCCATGTCAACTCCCGCCTTCGCGACAAGCGCTTCCCGGGAAGCCAGCTTGGCTTGCCGGGTGCAGTAGAGTGACAGTAGCTTCCGCAGCAGCTGCTCTTCCTCAGGCTCACCACTGCTGCTGCCGGGCGCGTCGACCAATGACAGTCCAGCAGAGGCAAGCACCTCCCCGTCAAAAGTCTCCCCATCGACCGGCGCCCTGGAGCTCGACGCCCAGGGCAGCTTGATGAAGATGTTGTCACCGGCCTGCAAGTAGGCGCCGGGCTGGGGCTCCTCGGAGCCCGGCTCCGCAGAAGCGGCAGAGGGTTCGGCGGTCGGCGCAGCACCCGGCGCTCCTGCGACCTCAGGGTCGTTAGTGCGATCGCCCGACCCCTCGCCGGCTTCCGCAGCAGCAGCCCCTGCGGCCTCCTCGCCGGCGGTCACATCAGCACCGACACCTTCCTCGCCGGCGCCCTCTGTCTCCATTGGCTCAGCCGAAGATGGGTCTGAAGAACGAAGAGGGGAGGAAAATCAATCAAAAAATCCAAGAAAGGAAAAACGAAAGAAGCAGAACCCAAGGGAAAGTTTTTGGGCAAGTGGATTACCTGTGCCAAAATCTTCAGTTGCGGCCTCGGTCGCCGCAGGATCAGCAGTACCGTCCCTTGCCGGAGAGTCCTCCCTTGCCGGAGAGCGCTCCCTTGCCGGGGACTCCTCCCTTGGCGGCGCAGTCGAAGCAGGTGGCACTTCGGGACCGGCCTCCGGGTGCTCCTGATGAGGCTGCTCTGCTCCTGCACAAGTCAACAAGCAAGATATCAACAAAGGAAAAAGCCCGACAGTAGAAGGCTAAACTATGAACTTACGCTGGGGGCTGCTCCGAGGGGTGATTGCCGGGTCCGTCAAGGTGGTCTCGGGCCCACCTCCTGCCGACGCGATGGGGTCATCCTCGATGACGATCACTGCGGCCTTGGCCCTCTTCGCCGCTCTCTGGGCCAGTGTTCTGAAAAGAAAAGAGTCCAGATTGGAGCAAGTCAGATACAAGATATAAACAGCAAGATTGAAGGAGTATAAGGGCACCAAAGAAACTCACTCTTCTTCCTCCTCGTCGGAGCTGACCGCGGAAAGATCGAAGTCCGGCCCTCCTCCGGTGCGGCGAGGCGGAGGAGTAGGATCCCTTGCCCGCTTGGCGGGGGCAGTGGTGGTGGCCCGGGAAGATCCCGCTCCAGTTGCCGCTATTGTGTGAGGCGCTCCCGCAGCAACATTGCTTGCCGCGGTAGAGCGCGTCGTGCGGCTCGGTGGCTGTGGAGCCGGCTGCCGCCCCGCTGCGTCCCCGGCCCTGCGAAGGCGCCTCCTTGGCGGGGCCGGGGGCTCCGCCTGCGGCAAGATCTCTGAAGGCTCAGCCTCCTCCTCGCCGGCCTCGCTCGACTCGGCTTCAGAACCGGCAGGCTCCTCCTCGCCCATGAACTCCGCGCGTACGGCAAGGTTTGCTGCCTCTGCAGCCTCCGCCTCCTCCACAGTAAACCCAAACACACCTGCAGCAGCTGCGGCCGCAGCATCTTCCGCCCTAGTAGCGATGAGTTGCAGCTCCTCGTCGGTGGTGTCACGGGTGAGGCTCTTCTCCTCGTCGGCGCGGACCGGCACTTCCTCCAAGGTGTCGAAGAACGCTTGCACAACGTCATCCGCAGGCTCTTGCCAAGTTGGGACGATGCCGTGTGAATCGCACAACGACATCATGTCGCGGATCCGGTCAAGCGAAGAGTTATTGTACAAAGGAACTACACCCCTCGGCAATGTGAATGGGTGCTGGTGGTCGCGTTTGAATAATTCCAAGAGCATTGCATCCAACTCCAAGACGGTGAAGTTGTAGTTGAGGCCCGGCCGCAGCCTCATAATGTCCGCCGAATTCTTGAATTCCCAGGCGGGCCTCCCCCTCTCCTGCAGGGGGGCAACGCGGCGACGGAGGAAATCTGCCCCGACAGCACCCACGGTGAGCCAGGCAAGCCTGAGGCGAAGAATCCTAGTGATGGCGATCTTCAGCCTCTCGTCTTCCGGGGCCATGTTGCTCCAGTCATTGCCGCGCACTATTGGAGTTTGGCGCACGGCGGTGAAGGGCTGCGGATCCTCCTCGACGATCCAACACCACTCTGCTCTCCACTCCTCCCACTTGCTGCGGAGCTCACCCTCCAAGTACGCATCCTTCTTGCCGACTCTCGAGATCCAAGAAATCCCTCCGGCAAGCGGCTCTCCTCTCTCTACCCGAGGCATGAAGTAATGGCGGAAAAGGGCTACACTAGGGTGGACTCCGACAAAGTTTTCGCACAAGTGTGCGAAAACTGCCATGGTCAGGACATCATTGGGGGTGAAGTCAAGGAGGCGGAAGCCATATGTGTTCATAATGTCACAAAAGAACTCCGAGAAGGGCGGGCAGAGCCCGCAATAGAAGAATAGCGGGAAGAACGGGTACCCATTTGGAGCCGACTCCGAGGCAGCGGCTGGGAGTACCCTCGTGCGCGGATGCGCACGCGTCTCCGTCGCCCAAAAGAGGTAGAAGTACTCCCTCAGCTCCTGCATGCCGAGCTGGGGGGTGAAGATCGCCCGCTCCTTCCGCAGCGCCGCGAGCCGCTGCGCCTCGGCCGACTTCACGCCCTTTCCCTTGTCGGCTTTCGGGGCCATGGCAGAGGTGGTGGAGAAGGTCGACGGCGTGGTGATGCTGGTGGCAATGGGGGGGGGAGGAACGCTTCTCTCTCGGCTTCGAGAAGAAGGGGGGAGCCGTGGAGTTTGTGAAGAAGGAGTAGCAGCAACCAGCGAGGGGGAACGAACTGCCCCTGTTTCCTCTGCTTATAAAGAGGGACGGGGCGGACGTTTCGGCCTTCCAAATAAACAGCCACCCATGATCTCTCCCACGATGCCGCATTCAACGCGTGCCGTTATGGGAGAGTGCGGTGGATACGAAACAAGATTTGGCGTGGCCCAGCCCGCGTGTGCCCGTGCCCTGTCTTGGGCCTGGCCCAACAGCGCTCGGCACCGTGTCTGGCCCAGGCCCGGGGGCTCCTGTCGGTGTACTCGAATAGGGGTACCCTAGTACCCCGAACATGTGCACGGGCAGTTGCAGCACCCCGCGGCAAAGGCTTGCCGGGTGATCGCCAAGATCCCCCAAGCTTCCCTTGGAGCCATCCAAGAACAAAGTATTTAAGCTAAGGAGACAAGACCCCGGCAAGAGGAGCTTGCCGGGAAGGCCAACCAAGGCGCTTCAATGAACTTGCCGCGACGCGCCACGCGCTCCAGCAAGGCAACAAGGCCCCGGCAAGAGGAGCTTGCCGGGAAGACAAACCAAGGTACCTCGAGGCCCGGTGAGCAACAAGCTTCCGGACCCGACAAGATAACGACAGCGGCAAGGCGCTTGCCGCGGCAGGCGGCCACTCTGCGTCCACGCTCCAGCGCATCCACCAACGTGTCGCTCTGGGGGCCTCTTCGGGCGCGCGTGGCGGGAGGCTGTGCAGCCAGCGGTGCGCAGTGGCATGCGAAGCTGACAAGATCACCATCGTGGCGAACGGTGGCGCCCCTAACGGTCCTTTTCTGCACTGTTCGGGTGACTCAGACAGGCATTTAATGCCCTTGTCCCCTGCCGTCAGGGTTAGGTAGGGTGCACTGTACAAGCAACTATATCAACTACCTCGTTTTTTACGTTTTTACCCTCCTCTGCGTTGCCACCTGTCGGTGACCCCTTTAGCGTATAAAAGGAGGCCCATGCGCAACGTAGAGGGGGTTCGGCTCGTAGGTTCGGACAGTCGGCTTCGATTCATTCGTAGCCCAGAGAACATCACACTCTCGCTTTGGAGAGCAAGAACACCAGATAATACAACCAGACAAGCAGCAGTAGGAGTGTTATCTCTCCGGAGAGCTCCGAAGCTGGGTAAACTGCTCGTGTGCTTCGCCTCGATCCGCACTTTGTGCGATCTACGCCCCCCGCCGAACCGAAAGGGGCTCGGTCCGCCGGCCCCATAGGTGTTCGTGGATCAGTTTCCCCGACAGGCATATATATGTTTCACTAGAGGCTTCTCTCAAGATAGAAAATATTACGGTGGGTTGAACAAATTACTGCCAAGCAATTGATAGAAAAGAGCAAAGTTATTATGATATATAAGGCAATGATCATGAATATAGGCATCACGTCCGTATCAAGTAGACTGAAACGATTCTGCGACTACTACTATTACTCCACACATCGACCGACTCCTGCCTGCATCTAGAGTATTAAGTTCATAAGAACAGAGTAACGCATTAAGTAAGATGACATGATGTAGCGGAATAAACTCAAGCAATATGATGAAAACCCCATCTTCTTATCCTTAATGGCAACAGTAGAATACGTGTCGGTTCCCCTTCTGTCACTAGGATCGAGCATCGCAAGATTGAACCCAAAGCTAAGCACTTCTCCCATTGCAAGAAAAACCAATCTAGTTGGCCAAACCAAATCGATAGTTCGAAGAGACTTGCAAAGATATCAAATCATGCATAAAAGAATTTAGAGGAGATTCAAATAATATTCATAGATAAGCTAATCATAAATCCACAATTCATCGGATCTCGGCAAACACACTACAAAAAAGTATTACATGAAATAGATCTCCAAGAACATCGAGGAGACCATGGTATTGAGAATCAAAGAGAGAGAAGAAGCCATCTAGCTACTAGTTATGGACCCATAGGTCTATGGTAAACTACTCAAGCTTCATCGGAGAGGCAATGGTGTTGATGTAGAAGCCCTCCGTGATCGAATCCCCCTCTGGCAGGACGCCGGAAAAGTCCCCTATATGGGATCTCATGGGTACAGAAGGTTGCAGTGGTAGAAAAGTGGTTTTGTGGCTCCCGTGGAAGGTTTTGGGGTATTTGAGAATATATAGGCGAAAGAAATAGGTCGGTGGAGTCAAGAGGGGCCCACAAGGGTGGGGTGCGCGCCCTACCCCCTGGACGTGCCCTCTGTCCTTGTGGGTGCCTCGTGGCGTCCCTGACATGTACTCCAAGTCCTCTGGATGTCTTCTGGTCCGTGAAAAATCATCGCAAAAGTTTCATTCCGTTTGGACTCCGTTTGGTATTCCTTTTTTGCGAAACACTAAAACAAGGAAAAACATGAACTAGCACTGGGCTCTCGGTTAATAGGTTAGTCCAAAAAATCATATAAAATAGCATATTAATGCATATAAAACATCCAAAATAGATAATGTAATAGCATGCAACAATAAAAAATTATAGATACGTTGGAGACGTATCATGGTTCCACCCAGGTAGTGGTGGGCCTGGGTTCCCGACGGCCCCCGAGCGTTACTTTGTGGCAGAGCGACAGGGCAGGTTGAGACCACCTAGGAGACAGGTGGGCCTGGTTCCTGGTCGGCGTTCGCGGTTACTTCGAATAAAATGCTTAACGAGATTGGGTATTTGATCTGAGTTGGTATTGACCTGTACGCACTAACCACCGCGCGGGAACGGTTATGGGCACTTGACGTCGTAGTATCAGCCGAAGCCTCCTAGACATCATCGGTTGAGCGGTGCACGCTGGATTGGACTAGAATGCCTGCTCTGGTATTAGGGAGGCTAGGTCTGCTTCTGGCCGCCCTCGCAACATGCAGGAGTGCAAAGGGCAATGGGCCCAAGGCCCCCGCGCTTAGAATTTAGACCAGCGTGCTGACCTCTTTGTTAGGCCTAGGTAGTGCTATGATGTGTTGATCTTCTGAGGCCGGGCATGACCCAGGAAAGTGTGTCCGGCCAGAGTGATTGAGCATGTTGGGTAATATGGTGCACCCCTGCAGGGAAGATTGATCTATTCGAATAGTGTGTCCACGGTAACAGGATGACTCGGAGTTCTATTTCGACCTCATGACAACTAGAACTGGATAATTAATAAAACACACCCAGCTAAGTTCTAAAGATAACCCGGTGATCGCTTTCCCACAGGGCGGCGAGGGGAGGATCGCCGGGTAGGATTATGCTATACGTTGTTACTTGGTGAACTTACCAGCTACTCTCTTCTACATGCTTCAAGATGGAGGTTTCCAGAAGCATAGTCTTTGATAGGACTAGCTATTCCCCTCTTATTCTAGCTTTCTGCAATTCAGTCCACTAATACTACCTTTTCATTGATACCGATGCATATGTAGTGTAGATCCTTGCTTGCGAGTACTTTGGATGAGTACTCATGATTGCTTGCTACTTCTTTTTCCCCCTTTCCCGGTTATTGCGATCATATGATGGAGTCCAGGAGCCAGAAGATCCCGAGGATGATTCTACGTGGAGTTCGACTTTGAGGAGTTGTTAGGAGGTCCCAGGCAGGAGGCCTTGCCTTTTCGATCATTGTTACTTTTGTGCTAGCCTTCTTAAGGCAAACTTGTTTAACTTATGTCTGTACTCAAATATTTTTGCTTCTGCTTACTCTGGTGTATTCGAGCCCTCAAGTCCCCTAGCTTGTAATATAAAGCTTGTATTATTTTAATGTGTGTCTAGAGTCGTGTTGTGATATCTTCCCATGAGTCCTTAATCTTGATCGTACACATTTGCGTGTATGATTAGTGTACGATTGAATCGACGGGTTCACAAGTTGGTATCAGAGCCGACTTCCTATAGAAATCCCCCTTTCCAACTACTTGGCCGAAGTTGATTATAGTCATTGCAAAACTTTTACTAACATGGTTGTGTGGCTTACGGGCCCACATCGCCATTGGGTGGTATTAGGATCTTTTATTCCTCGTCTATACTCTAGGACTATGATCTCTCTTCTATTAGAGTTAAATGGTTTTACTAACTCTGAATCTAGGTTCTCATAACTACTTCCTCTCGGAGAGCCACTTATTACAAATGATCGCCTGCTGCACCAGAAGATTCCAAAGATACTCTATGATGTTCTCTCGAGACTTTGTGCCATCAATTTTGCAATTCCCTTCCATTGATAAACCCCTATAGATAACCACATACACTTGCCATTCATACAATCATTCCCCGTTGATCTTGTTATTACAAGATACCCCAAAATTATCTCTATTGTTCCGAGAATACTTTATGCCTGCTACCTTTCAGTTCTTTGTCACATGAATACCCCTACGGATAATTCCTCGCACTTACCGAATATCCGCTCATCCCCAATTGTTCATGTGTTTCACAAAGGTCTTCAAAATACTATTTGATCTTCTAAAAATCCTCAGCAGCTTATTGCTCTCGAAATTCTTGCTTGCTTGCATATGGTTAATCTCATAAGTATAGTATTCTTATTGGCATCCCGGGTCACTATCATTTTGACCCCACTGATTCAATAAGTTGCGAATGCTCGCAATCCTCAATCAGATCAGAGAATTCATCCTTCCAACTCAACCTTCATTTTAAACATGAGCTGGGTCTCGACCAATCAAATTTCCATCGATTGTACCCCTAAGCCTACTCAACTTATCCATCCTTAATCAGAGTGTTTGCTTCTGATCCCTTGATTTGAAAATCATAATTCCTTTGCATTTGAGCTTTGAATTAGTCAGTTGTTTCTATAGTCCAATGCCTTTACATTGTTTCTTCATCTAGTTGTGTGCCGATGCTCAGATCAACTCTGTTATAGACCGTCAGATCCTTTGTAGAACTATCATCCAATAGTGTCCTTCGTTTGCAAAACCCTCTAGCAGTTCTTTCCCTGATACATAATGCCATTGGTAATTCTTATTCTCTAGATTGGCCAACCATGCTCTACTTTTGAGCTGGCGATATTTACTCTTGAAGCTTCTGGTATATGCTTCTAAGATGCCCCGATGAGTTGAGCCTATGCCTTCCTTAATTTGTGTGAACCCGAAAGTTTTCACGGGTCATACTCCTCTGGTAATTCACCAGGTAGGTTTTCACACTCAAAAATCTTTTTAATAGAGCAGTGAATGAATGGTTATGCATTGGAGAAGTGGGAGTTGACTTTGAACTTTGTGTTCATGCCCGTGGACACGATGTAGATCTTATCATTAAATCTTCTCTTAAATTAATTATTCCCTTGGTATAAGTGAAGGAAATATGCCCTGGAGGCAATAATAATGTTATTATTTTATATTTCCTTATATCATGATAAATGTTTATTATTCATGCTAGAATTGTATTAACTGGAAACTTGATACATGTGTGGATACATAGACAAAACACCATGTCCCTAGTGAGTCTTGACTAGACTAGCTCATTAATCAAAGATGGTTAAGTTTACTAACCATAGATATGTGTTGTCATTTCATGAAGGGGATCACATCATTAGGAGAATGATGTGATGGACAAGACCAATCCGTTAGCTTAGCATATTGATCGTTAAGTTCTATTGCTATTGCTTTCTTCATGTCATATACATATCCCTTTGACTATGAGATTATGCAACTCCCGGATACCGGAGGAATACCATGTGTGCTATCAAACATCACAACGTAACGAGGTGATTATAAAGATGCTCTACGGGTATCTCCGAAGGTGTTTGTTGGGTTGGCATAGATTGAGATTAGGATTTGTCACTCTGAGTATTGGAGAGGTATCTCCGGGCCCTCTCGGTAATACACATCATAAGAAGCCTTGCAAGAAATGTGACTAATGAGTTAGTTGCGGGATTGAACTAGGTATGAAGATACTGATGATCGAATCTCGGGCAAGTAACATACCGATGACAAAGGGAATAACATATCTTGTCATTACGGTACTACTGATAAAGATCTTCGTAGAATATGTGGGAACCAATATGAGCATCGAGGTTCCGCTGCTGGTTATTGACCGGAGAGGTGTCTCGGTCATGTATACATAGTTCTCGAACCCGTAGGGTCCGCACGCTTAACGTTCAATGACAATTTTGTATTATATGAGTTATGTTATTTGGTGACCGAATGTTGTTCTGAGTCCCGGATGAGTTCACAGACATGACGAGGAGTCTCGAAATGGTCGAGAGGTAAAGATTCATATATAGGACGATAGTATTCAGACACCAGAAGTGTTTCGGGGTGTACCGGGTACATATCGGAGTATGGGGGTTACA
>NC_041386.1:335198029-335251990 GCF_002162155.2 Triticum dicoccoides
GGGAGCACACCAGCCCACAAGGGGTGGTGCGCCCCCAAAGGAAGGAGGCTGAATAGGAGAAGGAGGAGGGGGTTCGCCCCCCTTTCCTTCCTCCCCCCTCTCTTCCCTTTTCCCCTTCCGATAATAAGGAAACGGGGGTATTTGGACTAGGGGCCCAAGTAGGATTCCTCCTACTTGGGCTCCCCATAGCAGCTCCCCTCCCCCTCCCACCTATATATACATCAGGAGGCGGCACCGAGAACACACACCAACAATTGTTAGTCGTGTGCGGTGCCCCCTCCATAGTTTACGCCTTCGGTCATATCTTCATAGTACTTAGGCGAAGTCCTGCGCGGATCACTTCACCATCATCGTCACCATGCCGTCGTGCTGACAGAACTCTTCCTTGACACTTTGCTAGATCAAGAGTTCAAGGGACGTCATCGATCTGAACGTTTGCAGAACTCAGAGGTGCCATACATTCGGTGCTTGATCGGTCGGAACAAGAAGAAGTTCGACTACATCAACCGCGTTGTCAAACACTTCCACTTTCGGTCTACAAGGGTATGTGGACACACTCTCCCCCCTCGTTGATATGCATCTCCTAGATAGATCTTGCATGAGCGTAGGAATTTTTTTGAAATTGCATGCTATGTCTCCCAACAATAAGTCCATCTTATATCTTGGATCTGGCCTTTTGCAATCGTGGTTCTGACCATGTTCTCCTTTAAATACCATTTCTCGTGCAAGTTTAAGCACTTGTCTTCTGCAGATCAATACCCCAGTGCAACCTCTACCTTGGTCTGTCGTCGAGTATTACCCCCCTAGTATCTCGAGATTATCACGGAACTGCATAACTTCTTATGAGTTCTTTATCGAGTACTACATTCTCACCGATTCCATTTTTTCACGGGTTTTAAGTTGTTAAACACTCAAGGACACCAATAACTGAATTGAGTCCGCACTCCGATTTAATAACTCTAAGTACTTTTCATTGCTTACGAGTTTAATAATCCCTCGAGTCATTCCTAGCCTGATCGGCTATATCATATCGTGCTAAATCTTAACTATGCCACCTGGTCCTTATTCCCGGAGCACAACTTTCGACGATGAGCTAAGGTTACACCGATTTCCTCATCTTATCGTTCCACCTCAAACAACAAGCTTGATTCCGAGTTGGTTTCGTATCCGTGGATCCAATAATCTTGTGTTGCATCATTCCTTTTGCTTGATGTAGTTGCTATGAGATTGCTTCTTCGTGGAGCCTTTTGACATAGATTGTTGTGATCATCATCAACATTTTTACTCCTTCCAGGATATCAACCGAATTCATGTTGATAAGTGCCATCCTCATCCCTTGGTAATTTGAGTTACAATCGACAACATCCTTACCTTCCTTTCATCACAAACTTGTTCATGTTATGGATGCAACTTGCTATCCATCTTCTATTATGTTCTACATTGAAGTGTTACTGTCCTTTATGTCAAATATGTTGCGAGGATTGCTCCACCTCTTAAGCATTCTTGGTATAGTGATAGTTCTCACCATCACCATTCTTTCTTGGTCCTCATGTTGATTCTAACCGGGATACCAACAAGTGAACGGTGCTGCTTGGATTTTGTACTTATAGCAACCTTATTGCTTTGAATTTAATGGTCGGTAGTTCATTCTTAGACTATTGGTTATTGAATCACCATTCTAACAGTGATCATACCTAAGCCCATGTCCCGGGTGCACCTTTCAACCAATGTTTAATTGTGTATGTTTTCCTCGAGAATACATCATTGTATCATTTGATCTGACAAATATTATCTCCTTGTTCACATAATTGTGGAATTCTCGATAAATTGTCGTTGACTCCATCAGCCACATCCCCTTCATCTCCTTGTTTAATTATGAACTCTTGTTTCGGAACTCGCTTCCATAGTTCATTTCCAGAGAATCTTACAATGTCATCCCGCCAATTTGTGTTGCACCTTTTCTTCTTAGGCTTCCTGAGTCTAAGGTATCGTAACACCAATCAGATCTGAATCTCGGTCAGATATGATGGTTGGAACATATTTCCAAGAGTTATAGCGTTGGTCTTTTATATGACCCAATAAGGTGATGTCATGCCTAGCACACCTGGCCAGAGGACCAGTTGTTATAGTTTCCATTTTAGCAAGGTTAGCCATTCTGTCATAAGGAAATTGTAAGACTTATTCTATGAGTTGTTCCTGATGGATCCTTTGAGTATTCAAATTATGACCTTTGCTTGAAGACCATGTCAATGCTATCTCGAAGCATGTCTGTGGTACTCCGATTTTCAATAAGAACATTTGAAGCACAATGCTAAATTTTCTTCATCAATTATCCAAACACCGTTGTATGGGTAATGTAATGAAATTTCCCTCCCCTTACCTAAAGGGTTTTCTCCTTTCTATCATGTCATGGTTATCATGTTCTGCTTGTCCTTGGGAAGGATATAACCCTGAAATGTGTGTTTAAACACATTTTCCTTTCCGTTGTTCTGTTTAATATGATGATCACATTTTCCTTTCCATTATTTTGTTTAACCTTTCTTGTGATCTATATGATCTAAGCAGTAATATTCTTATGCTTATGTAAACACCTTGATGAACAACCGTGTCAGTAAGACCCTATTGCTTTTGTTGATGGTATTCCGGTAACCACCGATGGACGAGAACTTTGCCTATTGGTCCGCCTCGTTCAACGAGCAGGAAAATGGTTCTCTTTGTCCCTCGCCCTTAGTACCAATGTTGTTGCCAACATAACTGACAGGCTATCCTCTAACATACCTTGCTATTTTAATCATGCAAGATGGCACCACTCTTTCTAGTTTTAAACCATGATACGTCTCCAATGTATCTATTTTTTTATTCTATGCTATTATATTATCTATTTTGGATGTTTTATATGCATTAATATGCTATTTTATATGATTTTTGGGACTCACCTATTAACATAGAGCCAAGTGCCAGTTTCTGTTTTTTCCTTGTTTTGGAGTTTCGCAGAAAAGGAATACCAAACGGAGTCCAAACGGAATAAAACTTCCGCGATGATTTTTCTTGGACCAGAAGACACCTAGGAGACATGGAGTGCAAGTCAGAAGAGCCACGAGGCGGCCACAAGGGTGGAGGGTGCACCCCCTGACCTTGTGGGCCCCTCGGTGACCCCCTAACTTAGATCTTCCTCCTATATATTCTCAAATACCCCAAAAACTTCCAAGAGAGCCACGAAACCACTTTTCCACCACCACAACCTTCTGTACCCGTGAGATCCATTCTAGGGGCCTTTTTCGGCATCCTGCCGGAGGGGGATTCGATCATGAAGGGCTCTACATCAACACCATTGCCTCTCCGATGAAGCGTGAGTAGTTTACCACAGACCTACGGGTCCATAGCTAGTAACTAGATGGCTTCTTCTCTCTCTTTGATTCTCAATACAAAGTTCTCCTAGATGTTCTTGGAGATCTATTCGATGTAATACTCTTTTGCGGTGCGTTTGCCGAGATCCGATGAATTGTGGATTTCTGATCAGCTTATCTATGAATAATATTTGAATCTCCTCTGAATTCTTATATGCATGATTTGATATCTTTGCAAGTCTCTTCGAACTATCAATTTGGTTTGGCTAACTAGATTGGCTTTTCTTGCAATGGGAGAAGTGCTTAGCTTTGGGTTCAATCTTGTGGTGCTCGATCCTAGTGATAGAAGGGGAACTAACACGTATTGTATTGTTGCCATCGAGGATAAAAAGATGGGGTTTTCATCATATTGCTTGAGTTAATTCCTCTATATCATGTCATCTTGCTTAAAGCGTTACTCCGTTCTTTATGAACTTAATACTCTAGATGCATGCTGGATAGCGGTCGATGTGTGGAGTAATATTAGTAGATGCAGAATCGTTTCAGTCTACTTGACACGGACATGATGCCTATATTCATGATCATTGCCTTAGATATCATCATAACTTTGCGCTTTTCTATCAATTGCTCGGCGGTAATTTGTTCACCCACCGTAATAATTTCTATCTTGAGAGAAGCCTCTAGTGAAACCTATGGCCCCCGGGTCTATTTTCCATCATATAATTTTCTGATCTACAATATTAGTTTCCTATTTACTTCCTTTGCAATCTTTTACTTTCCATTCCATAAACCAAAAATACCAAAACTATTACTTTACCGTTTATCCATCGATACCAGATCTCACTTTGCAAATAACCGTGAAGGGATTGACAACCCTTTTATCGCATTGGGTGCAAGTTGGTGTTTGTTTGTGCAGGTATTCGGTGTCTTGTTGCGTTGTCTCCTACTGGATTGATACCTTGGTTCTCAAAAGTTGAGGGAAATACTTACTCTATTTCCTGCATCACCCTTTCCTCTTCAAGGGAAAAACCAACACAAGATCAAGAGGTAGCAGAAAGACTTTTTGGCGCCGTTGCTGGGGAGATCTACGTCAAGCCGAGACATACCAGGTACCCATCATAAACTCTCATCCCTTGCATTACATTATTAGCCGTTTGCCTCTCATTTTCCTCTCCCCACTTCCAGAACGACTTTCAAAAAGATTCGCCTTTTCTTCGCCCCCCTTCCGGTCGTCTTCTTCATTTGCTTTTCGTGTGCTTGTCTATTGGATTGCTTGCTTTGTCACGATGGCTCAAGATCATACCAAATTGTGTGACTTTTCCAATACCAACAACAATGATTTTATTAGTACTCTGATTGCTTCCGATGCTAATGCGGAATCTTCTGAAATTAATACCGCTTTGCTGAATCTTGTTATGAAAGATCAATTTTCCAGTCTTCCCAATGAAGATGTCGCATCCCATCTTAATAATTTCCTTTTGTGTGATATGCAAAAGAAAAAAATATGTGGATAATGATATTGTTAAATTGAAGCTATTTCTGTTCTCGCTTAGGGATCGCGCTAAAACTTGGTTTTCATCTTTGCCAAAAAATAGTATTGATTCATGGAACAAGTGTAAAGATGCTTTTATTTCCAAGTATTTTCCTCCCGCTAAGATCATCTCCCTTAGCAACGATATTATGAATTTTAAGCATCTTGATCATGAACATGTTGCACAATCTTGGGAGAGGATGAAATTGATGATTAGAAATTGCCCTACTCATGGTTTAAATTCATGGATGATTATATAAAAAAATTATGTCGGATTGAATTTTTCTTCTAAAAATCTTTTAGATTCGGCCGCGGGAGGCACTTTCATGGAAATTACTATAGGAGAAGCTACTAAACTCCTAGATAATATTATGGTTAATTATTCTCAATGTCATACTGAAAGATCTTCCACTTGTAAAAAAGTGTATGCGATTGAAGAGATTAATGTTTGAGTGGAAAGATGGATGAGCTTATGAAATTATTTGCTAGCAAGAGTGCTCCTATTGATCCTAATTTTATTCCTTTGTCTACTTTGATTGAAAACAATAATGAAACTACGGATGTGAATTTTGTTGGTAGGAATAATTTTGGTTAGAATGCGTATAGAGGTAATTTTAATCCTAGGCTGTTTCCTAGTCATTCCTCTAATAATTATGGAATTCCTGCAACAATTCTTATGGAAATTATAATAAGATGCCCTCTGATTTTGAGTATAGTGTTAAAGAATTTATAAGTTCGCAAAAGAATTTCAATGCTTTGATTCAAGAAAAATTGCTTAAGATTGATGATTTGGCTAGGAACATGGATAGAATTTCTCTTGATGTTGATTCTTTGAAACTTAGATCTATTCCACCTAAGCATGATATCAATGAGTCTCTCAACGCCATCAGAATTTCCATTGATGAGTGCAAAGAAAGAACCGCTAAGATGCGTGCAAAAAAAGATTGGTTTGTAAAAGCATGTTCTTCTAGTTTCTGTGAAATAATGATGAAGATGTTAAAGTGATTGATGTGACTCCTGTTGAATCTTTGTTTTCCAATATGAATCTTGGTAAATATGGGACTGGAGATGTTAAAGTGTTTGGATTTCAAGGACTCTAATTATGATATTGTTCTTTAATAGATTGTATTTCCTTGTTGCAATCCATGTTGAATTGTCCTCATGCTTATAATCAAAACAAAGCTTTTACTGAACATATCGTTGATGTTGTGATGCAATCTTTTGAAGAAAAGCTTGAATTGGAAGTTTTTATCCCTATAAAACTTTATGATGAGTGGGAACCTACTATTAAGATTAAGATTAAAGATTATGGATTCTATTCTTTGTGTAATTTGGGTGCTAGTGTTTCCATGATTCCAAAAACTTTATGTGATGTGTTAGGTTTCCATGAATTTGATGATTGTTCCTTAAATTTGCATCTTACAGATTCCACTATTAAGAAACCTATGGGGAGAATTAATGATGTTCTTACTGCTCCAAATAGGAATTATGTGCCTGTAGATTTAATTGTTCTTGATATAGATTGCAATCCTACATGTCCTATTATTCTTGATAGACCTTTCCTTAGACCGATTGGTGCAATTATTGGTATGAAAGAAGGAAACATTAGATTTCAACTTCCGTTAAGGAAAGGCATGGAACACTTTCCAAGAAAGAAAATTAAATTACCTTATGAATCTATTACAGAGCCAATTATGGATTGCATGCCAAAGATGATAATACTTAGAGCTATTCATGTTTTATGCCTAGCTAAGGGCATTAAACAATAGCGCTTGTTGTGAGGCAACCCAATTTTATTTTTGTGTTTGCTTTTTAGGTTCTGTTTTGCAATAAATTTTTCATCTAGCCTCTTGTTAGATGTGGTTTTATGTTTTAATTAGTGTTTGTGCCAAGTAAAACCTTTGGGATAGCTTACGGTGATAGTTGATTTGATCCTGCTAAAAAACAGAAACTTTTGCACTCAGGAAAACAATTCTCATTTTCAGCAGGAGCGTGATAAAATGCTGATTACTTTTGCAGAAGATTAGTAAACAAATTTACTAGGACTTCCTAATTTCTCAGGATTTTTGGAGGTACGGAAGTATTTGAAATATACATATTTCCACAGACTGTTCTGTTTTTGACAGATTCTGATTTTCCCATGTTGTTTGCTTATTTTGATGAATATATGGCTAGTATCGGGGTGTATGAACCATGTAAAAGTTGGAATACAGTAGATATTGCACCAATATAAATAAAGAATGAGTTCACAATAGTACCAAAGGTGGCGATTTATTTTCTTATACTAACGGAGCTTACGAGATTTTCTGTTGAAGTTTTGTGTTGTGAATTTTTCAAGTTTTGGGTAAGGATTTGATGGACTATGGAATAAGGAGTGGCAAGAGCCTAAGCTTGGGGATGCCCAAGGCACCCCAAGGTAATATTCAAGGACAACCAAGAGCCTAAGCTTGGGGGTTCCCTGGGAAGGCATCCCATCTTTCGTCTTCGTCTATTGGTAACTTTACTTGAGGCTATATTTTTATTCACCACATGATATGTGTTTTTCTTGGAGAGTCTTGTATGATTTGAGTCTTTGATTTTAGTTTGCCACAATCATCCTTGTTGTAAACACATTTTGGGAGAGACACGCATGAACCGTGATTTATTAGAATACTCTATGTGCTTCACTTATATCTTTTGAGCTAGGCAAAATTGCTCTACTACTTCACTTATATCTTTTTTGACCACGGAGTCGGTTTTATTTTATAGAAGTTGATGAACTCTCATGCATCACTTATATTATTTTGAGATTATCTAAACAGCATGGTAATTTGCTTTGGTTATAAAATTAGTCCTAATATGATAGGCATCCAAGAGGGATATAATAAAAACTTCCATATAAAGAGCATTGAATACTATGAGAAGTTTGATTCCTTATGGTTGTTTTGAGATATGAAGATGGTGATATTAGATTCATGCTAGTGAGTAGTTGTGAATATGAGAAATACTTACGTTAAATTTTGTGAGTCCCGTAGCATGCACGCATGGTGAACTGATATGTGATGAAGTGGGAGCATGATTTATTTATTGATTGTCTTCCTTATGAGTGGCGGTCGGGGACGAGCGATGCTCTTTTCATACTAATCTATCCCCCTAGGAGCATGCATGTAGTACTTTGTTTCGATGACTAATACATTTTTGCAATAAGTATGTGAGTTCTTTATGACTAATGTTGAGTCCATGGATCATACGCACTCTTACATTTCCACCATTGATAGTCTCTCTAGTACCGCGCAACTTTCGCCGGTACCATAAACCCACCATATACCTTCCTCAAGACAGCCACCATACCTACCTATTATGGCATTTCCATAGCCATTATGAGATATATTGCCATGCAACTTTCTACTGTTTCATTTATAATGACACGCTCCATCATTGTCAGATTGCTATGCACGATCATGTAGTTGACATCGTATTTGTGGCAAGGCCATCATTCATCATTTTTTATACATGTCGCTCTTGATTCATTGCACATCCCGGTACACCACCGGAGGCATTCACATAGAGTCATGTTTTGTTCTAAGCATCGAGTTGTAATTTTTGAGTTGTAAGTAAATAAAAGTGTGATGATCTTCATTATTAGATCATTGTCCCATGTGAGGAAAGGATGATGGAGACTATGATTCCCCCACAAGTCGCGATGAGACTCCGGACGAAAAAAGAGGCCAAAAAATGAGAAAAGGCCCAATAAAAAAATGAGAGAAAAGAGAGAAGGGGCAATGTTACTATCCTTTTACCACACTTGTTCTTCAAAGTAGCACCATGATCTTCATGATATAGAGTCTCCTATGATATCACTTTCATATACTAGTGGGAATTTTCATTATAGAACTTGGCTTGTATATTCCATGATGGGCTTCCTCAAAATGAGAGTCTTTGTGAGAAAGCGAGTTCGATGAACACCCACTTAATTTTCTTTTTGAGCTTTCGTAAACTTATAGATCTAGTGCACCCGTTGCATGACAATCCCTACTCACTGTAATGCCCCGAGACTGATGCGCCAGGTGTCCTCCGTTTACTCACCGTCGTTGCCATGTCATTCGCTTGCGTGCTGCACCTTGACATGTCATCATGTGCATCTCAATTGCCTTCTTGTTCGTCTCTTGCATCCGATCTTTTTCTCCATTGTCCGTTTCGAAATCCGACACTCCCGCACGCGCCTGTCGCACCTCCCAGATCTTGTTTCGTGAGTGGGAGAAAAACGTTCTCAGAATGGGCCGAGAGTTGACGAGTGGTCTTGGTACATCACCGGGAGACCGCCTGTCAAATCTCGTTCCATTTGGAGGTCGTTTGGTGCCCCAACGGTTAACTGCGTTAATTGTCGGACCCCTTTCTCTTTGCATCCCAGCACCCGTCCACAACAGCCCACTAGCCCATCTAAACCCCCTCCATGCTCTTTGCCGTTGCATCATGATCGTGTGGGCGAAAACCGCACCTCAATATCCCCCTCCTAGCTCCATCTACCTATATATTAGCCTCCCCCATCCTCAAATCGCGGTTAAAACCCTAGCCCATCTTCTTCCACCACGCCGGACATGTCCATCGCGTCGTCGGACGCGTCCGCCGCCGCCCGCACCAACCGCCCGCCACCACGTGGCCCTCGCACCACCGCTAAGCGCCGCGGCCCGCCCGAGCCCGAGCCGCTGCCGCCCGCGCGCCTGCATCACCGGAGCGCCGCCGCCCCGTCGACCCCGCCGTACACCACCACCGCGCCCGTCACCGCCTCCTTGCACCACGGGCGGCGCGCTGGCCGCCGCCCGGGAACCGGCCGGATCCGACGCCCCGCCATCGCCAGAGCGCCTCACCGGCACCGCCTCCTCGCCGCCTTGCCGCGTCGAGCATCTCCCCGCTCGGATCCGGTGGACCTCTGGCCAATCCACTCCGTCCTCTGTTTTTTTCGCGAGGTGAAATTTCCCTAAGTCCATGATCTATGAATTCTTGTGTGCATGTTTGTCATATCATAACTTTGTGCATGTGGCTCCGATTTGTGTGCATGATATATCAAATTGTTCATCTCTGAATGATATACATGGTCGTGTAGTTTTAATGCATGTTATTGTTCGTCTTGGTTTCTTAATCCTCGTTGCAAAAGTGCTAAATGATATAAACTACTGAAGATTGTTGTAACTTGCCTATTTGTCTTTTTGATAGAATTTTGTGTGATCTTCTTTTGAGCATCATGTCAACATGTTTTACGAGCATAATCATGCCATATTTAAAGTGGTGCAATCCATGTATTTTGATATGCCTTGTGGTAACTAGCACAAGCATGCAAAGTAGGGTACTTGCTATTCCTGATTCCAGACACTTTGTTTTCTGCTAAGTCTGAATCTGCTACATAATGTTGCCATGTCAACTTGATGCTACTAGTGAATCCATGCATATTTTGGAGATACTCAGTAAGCTTGTTTTGAAGTTCATGTTATGCTCTTTACATCCATGACCTTTTTACAATCATGGCCTGCTGTAGCTTGTTGTTATCATGCTCTAGAATAGCTAAATGATGTTTCTCCCAGCCTGTTAACAGTAAGTTCATTTTTGCCATGTGAATAGCTAGTGTTCTATGCATCCTATGACCATGTTATTACCATGAGTAGTTGAACAAACATGTCTACATGCTGTTGGGTGTATTTGCATGCCATGAAATGCTTTATGGTGAGTGGCATAAGCTTGTAAACATGCCTACTTATCGCTGTTTCTGCCATGTCCAGTAAATTTCACTAAGTCTGAAAACTGTCATCATTTGCAATTTTTCCATGATGTTTTAAACATATTCTAGTGGTAATTAGTAGTAGCTCAGTGATCATGTTTTATAGTGCTTGACATGTACATGATTGCCATATCCTTTGATGCCATGAGATGTTCTGTAGCATGTACTTTTGTTGTCTCAAAGTATGCATCATGAATCTGTTTTCTTCCATACTCTGTTTTCACCAAGTCTGAGAATCTGTTATAACTTGCAATATTGTCTTGATAAATTCCATTGATCTAGAGTATATATGGAGATGCTTAGTAATCATGTTTTGCCATGTATAACATTTACTTTAATTCCATGCTTTTGGTTGCTATGATATTGCACTGTAGCATCATTGTTTCATGCCTCCAACATGTCAACATGTTATTCCTGCTCACATGTATGCCCTGTTCTTAACTGACATAATCCGTGTTATAGAGTTTCTTTTTGCATTGATCATAATGGATTAATCTTGATGCCTATCTACCTGAACCTTGATGATAATTGAAGCATGCCGTCTGTACTTTAAGTGCATGTCATATTCGTGCCCATATAGTTCCCGTAGCATGTTGTTTTGGTGATTACAAAGTGCCTAGTTGGTGTTTTGGGCAAATTGTGGTTATATCTTGTTTTGAGTGTATGTGTTGAACCGTTGCCCCGTTTTCATCATGTTCTATATGAAACTTGCTTGGTTTTGCATGTAGTTTCATCATGCCATGTTGCATACATGTTTTGGAGTGTTTGTGATTGAGTTTTGCTTGCATTTGCATCAATGCCATGTTTAACTTGTTTTGCTCACATCTTCTAGGTTGTAGCTCCGAATTAAACGAACTTTATATGTAACTTGACTAGAATGACGCGTAGATCATCATGGTGCACTTTAACTTGCTATTTAACAACTTCAACATAATGTGTTATTCAGATCTGGACCAATTTTGAAATTTGCATATGAGGAGTTACCGGAGTTATTGTATGTTGTTTCCGGGCTCATTTAAACTTACTTCGATGTGATGTTCTTGTATGCATCATCTCTCACCATGAGTAGCATCATGTAGCCTTGTCATGCATCATACTTGGTTGAGCATCATGTCATGTTTATGTGTTGTGTGTTTACCATGTTGTTTACTTCTTTCTGGTTGTGCTACTTCTCGATAGTCCCGGTTTCGTTGCGATTGTGAGGACCCGTTCAACTACACTTGATTTGTCTACGACCGTTCGTATTCTTCATGGACTCGATCTTCTTCCTAGTGGGATTTCAGGCAAGATGACCGTCACCTTGGATCTCACTACTATCATTGCTATGCTAGTTGTCTCGATGCTATCGCTATGTCGCGCTACCTACCACTTGTTTATCAAGCCTCCCAAATTGCCATGATAGCCTCTAACCTTTTTCACCATCCTAGCAAACCGTTGTTTGGCTATGTTACTGCTTTGCTCAGCCCCTCTTATAGCGTTGCTAGTTGCAGGTGCAGTTCCAGGTTGTTCCATGTTGGGACATGGATATCATGGATATCTTGGGATATCACAATATCTCTTATTTAATTAATGCATCTATATACTTGGTAATGGGTGGAAGGCTCGGCCTTTTGCCTGGTGTTTTGTTCCACTCTTGCCGCCCTAGTTTCCATCATACCAGTGTTATGTTCCTTGATTTCGCGTCCATAACACGATGAGGGTTTATGGGGCCCTCTTGACAGTTCGCTTTGAATAAAACTCTTCCAGGAAGACCCAACATTGGTTTTACCATTTGCCTAATAACAACTAAAACTTGCATAGGGACTTTCCGGACCCCGAGGATTCTTAATCAACCCCGGACCAGTGTTCCTCATGAGTGTTGGTCCAAAACAGAGTCGTGTGTGGCTTCCCCTGGGGCAACTCGGGTCTCAGTTGTTGTATGATGTGCTCATCCGGTCGTGGCCTAAGAAGAGATACACGCGGCTACTGTCTGGGTGTCGGCACGCCGGGAGGTCTTGCTGGTTTTGTTTTACCATTGTCGAAATGTCTTGTGCACCGGGATCCCGAGTTTGATCGGATGTCCCGCGATGGAGGATTGTCTCCGCGGATTATGAGCTTGTCATGGTCTAAGTTGGGACACCCCTGCAGAGTTTAAACTTTCGAGAGTCATGCCTGAAAGTGCTAGTGATCGACTAGAGGGGGGGTGAATAGGCGATTTTTATGTAAGTCTTCAATTCATGGAAGTTTCGAAGACAAACGATAGAAATAAACCTATTACCATGCAGCGGAAGGTAGACTACACTAAGCAAGCCATAGTCAAGTATTCAATGAAATGAAAGCACAAAGACTGATAGCAGCTAGGCAATATAGATCAGGACGGAAGATAGTATGAAGCCAAGCAGAACAAGCAGTCACACAGTGAAGACAAATAGATAATGCAAACAGGCAATGACTTCACGAGGACCAATCTGCAAACAAAGAGATGGGAAGGAAAGAACTAGTGGCTCGTTGAAGACAATGATTTGTTGGACCAGTTCCACTTGCTGTGACAACTATACGTCTGGTTAGGGAGGCTGACATTCAACTCAGAAGACCGCGTCTTCACCTTATTCCCCTTGAGCTAAGGACACCCAGTCCTCGCCCAATCACTCTGGTAAGTCTTCAAGGTAGACTTCCAAACCTTCACAGACTTCGTTCACCGGCGATCCACAATGACTCTTGGATGCTCAGAACACGACGCCTAACTGGCAGGAGGATTCACAGTCCTCAAGTGTAATAAGTCTTCAGATCACACAGACGGGAAGACTTCAGTGATGCCTAACACTCTTTGGCTCTGGGTGTTTAGGGCTTTGTCCTCGCAAGGAATTCTCTCTCAAAGGCTTCGAGGTGGGTTTCTCTCAAACGACAAAAGCCATACACTAACTCTGAGCAGCCAACCAATTTATGGTGTAGGGGGTGGGCTATTATAGCCACTAGGCAACCCGACCTGATTTGTCCGAAATGACCCTGGGTCACTAAGGAACTGACACGTGTTCCAACGGTCAGATTTCAAACACACATGGAAACTTTACTTGAGCTACAAGAAAAGCTAACTTATCCAGCTCTAAATAAGATTTGCTCTCATTGTCTTTGCTCGAAGACATAGGATTTTGGTTAAGCATCACTTCAGTCATTCTGACTGGTTCACTTCGACCCCACTTAACAATACGGTGGTTCCTATGACTCAACAAAGAAGAAAACGAAACAACGAAACAACTAAGTCTTCGTGCTCCATAGTCTTCACAAAATGTCTTCTCTTGTCATAGTCTTCAATGTGAAGACCTTCACATACCACCTTTGTCTTCAATGTCTTCATACATTTTTAGGGGTCATCTCCGGTAGGTAAACCGAATCAATGAGGGACTTCTACCTGTGTTATCCTGCAATTCTCACAAACACATTAGTCCCTCAACCAGGTTTGTCGTAACTACTCCAAAACCAACTAGGGGTGGCACTAGATGCACTTACAATATCCCCCTTTTTGGTGATTGATGACAAACTGGTTGAAGTTTTCAACGGGAAATAAAATATGTGAAATTGTAAAGGATAGGGTATTGTCTTCATAAGTGACAAAGGCTCCCCCTGAAGATGTGCATATAAGTAATTTGCTTTTGGAATGCAAATGCACATGGCAGGTTGACCTTGTGGAGATCCTATTCAACTAATGATGACAATTCATCATGCATGATTTGATATAACAAAGATAATGACGTGCATAATGAAAAATGGACGTCTGCAAAATGACCTAAGTGCGGAAGTTATCATCACACATGCAGAATTTATCATCGCATCACAGAATAGCAAATAAGTAGTAGACGACCATCGAGTTTAAGTGTTACAACTCGATGAACCAAATGTATCAAAAAGCGAGAGTTGTGAGCACTTGGCAAAAGTAGAAAAAAGTAATGCAACCACCCATATGGACCCGCTTGAAGACTATCAACTCATATGCTTCTCCCCCTTTTGTCAGCAAGGACCAAAAAGGATTGAAGACATTGAGCGCCTACTCGTGCCCATGAGGTGCAGGCGAAGCAGCAGGGTCGTCGTTGAGGTCCGGTGGTGCAGAAGAACTCGGTGCAGTGTCGACACGCGCTGAAGTTGGAGGAGGTGAAGTGGCATCATCTTGGTCATCGATGACTCTGGCATTCACCGTCCCAGCTGAGGACGAATAGTCGGAGTCTTCAAGTGAGGGAGTCCGACGCAAGTGAGCATTCCTTGGAGGAGTTGAGTCAAATTTGAATCTTTTTGTGAAGCCATCGTCTTGCAGATCAGCTTCAGCACTAAGCAATGTCAAACTCTTTCTAGACCTCCGACAAGTTTCATGTGTGACAAAGGCATTCTTTGTGGCAAGATTGCGAATGCGATTGACGTCCACCAAGAGGCTTTGCATCTGACTCTTAAGCCAGTTATGATGCTTATCCTGTTTCTGATGTAGCGCGACGAGAAGCTCTCAGTCATTGAGAACACGAGATCGCTTCTGTGGCCTTTGGGCAATGGTGCTTTTAGTGGCCTCAGTTTGAGCATGAGGGGCACGTGTTTTACCAGCCAAGGGATAAACACGAGAGACTGCCTGAACTACTTCAATGGGCTGGGCGAAGCTTTGACGATCAACATTGTGAAGATAAATCGGATCCTTAGCGGGCTCTGGGTAAATAGCTTCAACAGACAGATCAACCTCTGGCAAGAAAACAAGATGATTGCGCGCAGACGGCTGATAGTTGAAGGTAGAGTGCAGCTTGATAAGACGCATTACCCATGGAGCATAGAACTTCAAACCAAAAATGTCGGAGCCAGATACAGCCAATTGTCTGATGAAGAAGTCTTGAGCATTGAAGCTGATGCCATTGAAGATATAGAAAACCAAAGTCTTCATTGCTCCTTCAAGCTTCGCTGCAGATGAATGTCGTTTGACAGGCCATAGAGTTTCTCTGATGATATGGTAAATGGTGCGAGGCAGATACTCTAGGTCTTCAACAAAGAATTCAGATGGGTAGTCAGTGTCGTGAGGCAAAGGCTTCATCATGCTCAACATTTGGCTCATGTTGGGTTCTGGCTTCTGAAAAATGCTCTCCAAAGCATTCTGGTGTTGTTGACAACCTGGTTCATAGTATTCACCAGGAGTGGGCAGGGCTGTGAGCTCAATGATATCAAGAGCTTTGGCTTCATGATGGACATTGCATGTCATCCACTCAAGGACCCAAGTCTTTGGATCTCTGTTGTAGCCTCGAATGTGAAGAGTTGCATAAAAATGTAATAGAAGCTCTTCATTCCAGTGTTCCTTGTCTGTGACAAATTGCAGGAGTCCAGCGTCTCTGATGCAATCCAACGCTTGTTCTAGACAGGGCAGCCCAGCTATAGCTTCAGTGTCGAGACGCATATGTGGAAATATGCGTCCTTGATTGTATAATATGCATGAATAGTAGCTGCGCTGCTGATAGCTCCAGAACCGATCAGATGAAATGCGAGGTTTGGAGTAAGGGTTCTTGGCGCTGTTGAAGAAGGTGTTATGTGCCATGAAGCCATTCACATTGAAGACCCCAGGTGAGGTTGCAGTGCCTGGGAATCTTGGAAGTCTTGGCTTGAGCTTCTGGACTTGAGGCCTGTGCTCGACATGATAGCCAAATTGTGGACCCGCGGTGGAGGGACCAGAATGGGCCATCGGACCATAACAGGCTGACCACGATCAAATGCCAGCTCAACAGTATGAGGTCTTGGAGGGGGTATAGGAGCATTGGCATTTTCGTTGACATGGGCTACAAGGGGCACAATAGCTTCAGGAGGAATGATTACGTTTGGTGCAGCATTGGCTTCAGGTACTTCATTATTGGCTTTGGGCATGACAACATCAGTGTCGTCAGCAGTGTTGTTGGTGGTGGTGAAGTTAGCTTCAGGCGCTATATTAGCTTCAGCCATGACAATGTCATTGGCTTCAGTGTTGATGTTGGTGGCCGCCTCAATATTGGTAACCTCCACCACAGGAGCTGGAGGGTCGGACACGTTCTCCTCGAGAACAGCTTCAGGAATGGTTGGTGGTGTAGCAACTCTTTCTTCATCACGTGGTGCTTCTTCTTCATCGGTTGATGCAGCCGGAATATCTTCAGCCGTTTTGGCTTCATACTCAAAGGCATTCACAGTTGGAGTGGCTTCTGGAAACACTTGACGTGCAACAGATTGGTGGGGCACTTCTCCTTCTGGAACACTTGGAAGAGTGACTTGGGGCCTTGGTCCTTTGCGAAGCTTGCGTAACGCTGGCGACACCTGTGGAGATGGAGTTGGTTGTGCCTCAAAGTCATTATCATCTTGCACTGGTGAGGTGACTGTTGGTTGGGGAGAACTTGGGGTGTCTTGTTGTTGTGGGTGATCAGCCCATGATGCAACCCGAGCAGTTGGCGTCAGAGGACGACCAATGCTGATGAGCTCATTGTGCGTGAGCACAGGCTATGATACCAAATTGTGCTCCATCTGAGGAAGGACTTCATCATCTTCAAAATTGTCGTGAGGACCAATGTCTTCAGCTGCGGTGGGGTCAACAGTTGGATTGTCTTCAGCTTCAGGAGCCTCTGTGGAAGCAGGCTCATGAACTATCAACTGGCGCTCTCGATGTTCAGACGCAGGACGAGCAACAGAAATTGGCTCGACAAGAAGGGGCTCTGTGGGAGCAGCCCGGTCTCTCTTCTTTGTTTTCCTTTTCTTGGTTGGGGGAGCATCATTGGTGGTGGCTTTGGTCTTGCGCTTTCTGGCTTCGGCTTCAGCTGCTCTAGTTTTCTTGAATTCTGAAGCCATTGTGGGGACCTTAGGCTTCAAGCCTGTCTGATAGAGGCAAAGGTGTCCCATCTTTCGATGAGGTGATGGATATCGCTTTGGTGGCAGTCGACTTTGACGATCCGACTACGAACGTGCGAGGATGTCGCGCCTTAGCAATCGCTAAACCAACTCCGAGAGGTTATTAACCACGCCGGAGCACGATCAACCTGACCACGAGGGTCTGTTTCCTACGAGCAAACGAAGAACAAGCAAGAAACTGAGATTGCAATCTGGATATTGCGAATATAAGATGAAAGCTTTATTGATCAAGGTGGGGTTCTGTGACGCCTTTGTCTGGTCGTTGAACACAAACGAAGTACGCGAAGTTGCGGCTATGGCGAACTTTTAATCTAAACAAAACCCGAAGTCTAAACGATGCCCTAAGGGCTGTATATATGGAGGAAGAGGGGGGGAATTTCGTGGCCCTTGGTGGAGGGGTCCGAAATCAACCCTATCTCTTGTTTCCCCACACATACATACTCTAAAAATAGCCTATACTTATGTATTTCGAAATTACATGGGCCTGGCCCAATAATAAGGTGACGCAGCACCTAAAATAGCCTCGGGACCAAATTTATGAAGTGGCATCTTGTATATTTCGTCCAAGGCTTCATGCACCCATTATGGTGGCTTCAAAGTCCTGAAATCATCACTTGTAACTCCGTTCTTGTTCCCCTTGCGCATGCCATCATCTCCATGCTTGTTCTTGCTCCAATGTTCATCCTTCTCCAAGCTAGGCCCTTCATTTGTAAGCAAAACAAATGTATCCAATTTAGGCATCATCATATTCTCATGAACATTAGAATCATTACCAAGAAACGAAAGTACCTGGTAATTTAGTTGGCGTGCACGAGCTCTAGTAATTGGTCCAGTATGTATAGCAGCAGGGGCTGTGGGTGTAACAATTGTATTGATGTCCTCATCATCCTCCCCTTCTTGAAATGAAGTCATCCTCGACGGAAGTTCATCTTCCTCACCCAAATAAGGCTTCAAATCTGCAATGTTAAAAGTGGGACTAACCCCAAAATCTGCAGGCAGCTCAAGTTTATATGCATTATCATTTATTTTCTCTAACACCTTAAAGGGACCATCAGCACGTGGCATTAACTTTGATTTGCGCAAATCAGGAAATCTATCCTTATGCAAATGTAACCAAACAAGATCTCCAGGTGCAAACACAACATGTTTTCTACCCTTATCTCCAGCAAGTTTATATTTAGTATTCATACGCTCAATGTTTTCCTTAGTTAACTCATGCATTTTTAAAATCAATTCAGCATGTTGTTTAGCATCAAAATTAACCTTCTCCGAAGATGGAAGAGGCAACAAATCAATAGGTGCACGAGGTAGGAAACCATACACAACTTCAAAAGGGCACATCTTAGTAGTAGAATGCAATGAACGATTATAAGAAAATTCAATATGAGGCAAGCATTCCTCCCACATTTTCTTATTATTCTTCAAAACAGCCCTAAGCATAGTAGACAACGTTCTATTGACTACTTCAGTTTGTCCATCAGTTTGGGGGTGACAAGTAGTACTAAAAAGCAGTTTAGTCCCAAACTTAGCCCATAAACATCTCCAAAAGTGGCTAAGAAATTTAGTATCACGATCTGAAACAATAGTATTTGGCACACCATGCAAGCGAAATAATTTCACGAAATAACAAATCAGCAACATTAACAGCATCATCGCTTTTATGAAATGGTATAAAGTGTGCCATTTTCGAGAATCTATCCACAACAACAAATATGCTATCCCTCCCCTTCTTTGTTCGAGGTAAACCTAAAACAATGTCCATAGATATATCCTCCCAAGGAACACTAGGTATAGGCAAAGGCATATATAAACCATGAGGATTGAGTCGTGACTTAGCTTTTTGACATGTAGTGCAGCGAGCAATAAAACGCTCAACATCCCGTCTCATCTTTGGCCAAAAGAAATGTGTAGCAAGTACGTCCTCCGTCTTCTTCACGCCAAAGTGTCCCATTAATCCTCCTCCATGCGCCTCCTGCAACAACAAAAGACGAACGGAGCTAGCTGGAATGCATAGCTTGTTAGCACGAAACACAAATCCATCGTTAACGACGAACTTGTTCCACATTCTTCCTTCTTTACAATTCTGCATTACATCTTTAAAATCAGCATCATGCACATATTGATCTTTGATGGTCTCCAAACCAAATATTTTGAAGTCAAGTTGTGAAAGCATAGTATAGCGGCGAGACAATGCATCAGCAGTAACATTTTCTTTTCCCTTCTTGTGTTTAATGACATAAGGAAAAGTCTCAATGAATTCAACCCATTTAGCATGTCTACGATTCAGTTTAGCTTGACTTTTAATATGTTTCAAAGATTCATGATCAGAATGTATAACAAATTCTTTGGGCCATAAATAATGTTGCCATGTTTCTAAAGTCCGAACAAGAGCATATAATTCTTTATCATAAGTAGAATAATTCAGACTAGGCCCACTCAATTTTTCAGAAAAGTATGCAACAGGTTTGCCATCTTGTAATAACACACCACCTAATCCAATTCCACTAGCATCACATTCAAGCTCAAAAGTCTTATTAAAATCAGGAAGTTGGAGTAAAGGAGCATGTGTCAACTTATCTTTCAATACCGAGAAGGCTTCTTCCTTTGCGGTACCCCAAAGAAAAGGCACATCTTTCTTTGTAAGCTCATTGAGAGGTGCAACAATGGTGCTGAAATCCCTCACAAAACGCCTATAGAATCCAGCGAGGCCAAGAAAACTCCTCACTTGTGTGACCGTTTTGGGCTGCGGCCAACTCTCAATAGCTTCAATCTTGCCTTTATCAACTTCAATTCCCTGTGGAGTAACAACATAGCCAAGAAAAGATACTCGGTCGGTGCAAAAGGTGCACTTCCCAAGGTTACCAAACAAACGTGCATCACGTAGAGCAATAAAAACAGCACGTAAATGTTCCAAATGTTCTTCCAAAGATCTGCTATAAATCAATATGTCATCAAAGTAGACTACCACAAATCGTCCAATGAAAGCACGTAAAACTTCGTTCATTAATCTCATGAAAGTACTAGGTGCATTAGTTAACCCAAAAGGCATGACTAACCACTCATATAATCCAAACTTAGTTTTAAATGCTGTTTTCCATTCATCTCCCAATTTCATACGAATTTGATGGTATCAACTACGCAAATCAACTTTGGAGAATATTGTAGAGCCACTCAATTCATCAAGCATATCATCGAGCCTAGGAATAGGATGACGATAACGAATAGTAATATTATTAATGCCTCTACAATCAACACACATACGTGATGTACCATCCTTTTTCGGCACTAGAATAATAGGAACAGCACAAGGACTAAGGGATTCGCGTATATAACCTTTGTCGAGAAGCTCTTGTGCTTGACGCATAATCTCCTTCGTCTCCTCTGGATTGGTACAGTATGGTGCACGGTTTGGCAGTGAAGCACCGGGAATTAAGTCAATCTGATGCTCAATCCCTCGAATAGGCGGTAATCCCGGTGGCACGTCTTGTGGAAAGACGTCAGCGAACTCCTGCAAAATGTTAGTGACAGCAGGAGGCAAAGAGGAAGGCACGTCCTCGAATGAAAATAATGCCTCTTTGCACACAAAAGCATAGCAAACAGATTTGCTGAAATCTAGCTCATCAATATCAGATTTGGTGGCAAATAAACATGCACTTCTCAATTTAATTTCAGAAGCAACACTAGATGGTTTATTATTAGGCTTCATTTGTTGCTCAAATTCTTTTCCCACAATCTGATTTTCACTCTTATTCTTCTCCTGTTTTGCTTTATTAGCTCTATTAATATCATCTTTCAAAATGGAATCAGGAGTCATAGGAAGCAAAGTAATATTTTTATCCTTATGAACAAGAGTATAGTGATTGTTTCTACCATGGTGTACAGAGTTTTTATCAAATTGCCATGGTCTACCAAGTAATAAGGAACATGCTTGCATAGGTACCACATCACAATCAACATAATCAGCATATGTAGAGATACTGAAATGCACACGAACAGTACGTGTTACCTTAACCTTGCCGCTGTTGTTGAACCATTGGATGTAGTAAGGATGTGGATGTGGTCTTGTGGTGAGAGAAAGCTTCTCCACCATGTCCATGCTAGCCAAGTTGTTGCAGCTCCCTCCGTCTATTATGACGCGCACAGAACGTTCCTTCACAACTCCCTTGGTATGGAACAAATTGTGCCTCTGATTTTGCTCAGCTTGTGTGACCTGCACACTCAAAACACGTTGAGCAACTAAACATTCATACCTGTCAGCGTCTTCGGGAGCCATGTATTGTGTCTCATGATCAGAATCATCTCCACCATGTTCTTCACGTGTAATAAGAGCCAAAGTCTCCTCATCATAGTCACTAGCGGACTCATATCCACCATCTGCGGTAGCAATCATCACACGTGGAGATTTGCATTCTCTCGCATAATGACCTCCTCCCTTACAACGACGACAAATAATATCACTTGTGTGCCCTGTTGATGCCATGGAAGAAGAAGAACTTTGTGCAGGCCCAGCAGGTGCGCTCTTGGCAGATAATGGTGGTTGTGCCTGTTTTCTTGTATCACGACTGGAGGAGGCACCTGATTGACGTGCTGGTGCAGTTGAAGTAGAAGATGCACGCGGTGTCCATGATGAAGGTCGGCCTGCAGAAAAGTTAGATCGCGCCAATGCTTGTCGATCCTGCACTTCACGTTCAGCTTTACAAGCAAGATGGAATAAACGAGTGATATTAGTATACTCCTTATAGTCTAGAATGGTCTGAATCTCTCTAATTAATCCACCCAGAAAACGTGCAAGCATAGCTTCATTCTCCTCAACAATACCACATCTAATCATGCCAGTTTGTAATTCCTGATAATATTCTTCTACAGAATTTTTCCCTTGTCTTAAACGCTGCAATTTTTGAAGCAATTCACGTTGATAATATGGTGGAACCCAACGCGTACGCATAGCAGTTTTCAAAGCAGCCCAAGTAGTTGGAATAGGATATAATCTACAATGTTCAGACCACCATACACATGCAAAACTAGTGAAAGCACAAACAGCAGCAGCAACCCGTCTCTCCTCGAGATATTGTAAACATGTAAAACGTTGTTCAGTTTCTAACTCCCAAGTAAGATATATATCAGGAACATATCTACCCTCAAATGGTGGAATATTCAATTTCAGTTTAGGAATATGCACATCATCTCGTACCTGAGGTGGTGGTGCAGGCCTACCATTACAAATATATACCTGAGGTCGACCTGCTGGTGGTGGTGCTGGTGGGTGCACGTAGTTCTGATTTTGATCAACCTCATCCTCATAATCGCCCGCATACTCATCATCCTCCTGGGTACCAGCAGCAGCAGTAGTAGGAGCCAAAGAAGCATCAATAACAGGAACAGCAGCACCAGAAGTTTGTCCATCCTCAATAGGAACACGCTTCGCTCGTCCATACTGATTCGGAAGGATGCGTTGTTGTTGGTGTTGCAGAGGTGCGATAGGTGTAGCCGGCGGTGGTGGTGGTAAACGCGCGAGCAATTCATTAAACTTGCTATCAAGCTTTGTTTCGAACGTCCTCTCCATGCCATCTATCTTCTCCATGGCCTCGTCAAATCTGTTTAGCACATCTTGCACCTGTCCACTCATCATTTGCTGAAATTTATCATGTAGCTGTTTGTTCGTCAGGTTCTCCCAATCAGTCTCATCGGCTTGTGATCCTACCATGGTTAGCAGCAAATAGAAACACACAAGAATATGATCCTTCAGACTACTAAGAAGTCGTGGTGGTGTATCACAAACCCGTCAAGCAAAACTCAAATTCTTACTAGTTCTTACCCAGCAGCAGGCGGTGATCGGCAACCGTTGTAGTCAAAACTCTCAAAGCTTGGATAGAGCGATTACCAGGGAGAGTCAAACGCACGACGTAGATGTATGTGGAGCTGGGAAGGCTTATAATATGGTAGCAAAAAGGGTCAGCAATAATCAATTCAGAGATGCAAAGTTGAATAAACGCTCAACGACGGTACTGTGCTGGTCCTAGGCTAGACCGTGCTAGAGACGCGAGCCTAGAACACTAACAAAATCACGGCGCTGCACGTAAACAAGGAAAAAACACACTTTGGAAAAAAAATTCGCTCTTTTTTTGCGCTCTTTTTTCTTTGCGCTGCTTTTTTTTTGCGAAAAATCACTATAATGGCGAGTGTCTCAAAACTCTTCCTAGGTCAAACTGACAGGATGGTGTCGGGGAAACTGATCCACGAACACCTATGGGGCCGGCGGACCGGGCCCCTTTCGGTTCGGCGGGGGGCAGAGGTCGCACGAAGAGCAGATCGAGCCGAGGCACACGAGTAGTTTACCCAGCTTCGGAGCTCTCCGGAGAGATAACACTCCTACTGCTGCTTGTCTGGTTGTATTATCTGGTCTTCTTGCTCTCGAGCGAGAGTGTGTGATGTTTTCTGGGCTACGAATGAATCAAAGCAAACTGTCCGAACCCCCGAACCCCCTCTACGTTGCGCATGGGCCTCCTTTTATATGCTAAAGGGGTCACCGACAGGTGGCAACGCAGAGGAGGGTAAAAACATAAAAAGCAAGGTAGTTGATACAGTTGCTTGTACAGTGCACCCTACCTAACCCTGACGGCAGGGGACAAGGGCATTAAATGCCCGTCTAAGTCGCCCGAACAATGGAGAAAAGGACCGTTAGGGGCGCCAGCGTTCGCCACGATGGCGATCTTGTCAGCTTCGCATGCCACTGCGCACCGCTGGCTGCACAGCCTCCCGCCACGCGCGCCCGGAGAGCCCCCCAGAGCGACACATTGGTGGATACGCTAGAGCGTGGGCGCAGAGCGGCCGCCTGCCGCGGCAAGCACCTTGCCGCTGTTGTTATCTTGCCGGGTCCAGAAGCTCGTCGCTCACCGGGCCTCGGTGTACCTTGTTTAGTCTTCCCGGCAAGCTCCTCTTGCCGGGGCCTTGTTGCCTTGCCGGAGCGTGTGGCGCGTCGCGGAAAGTTCCTTGGAGCGCCTTGGTTGGCCTTCCCGGCAAGCTCCTCTTGCCGGGGTCTTGTCTCCTTAGCTTAAATACTTTGTTCTTGGATGGCTCCAAGGGAACCTTGGGGGATCTTGGCGTTCGCCCGGCAAGCCTTTGTCGCGGGGTGCTGCAACTGCCCGTGCACAAGTTCGGGGTACTAGGGTACCCCTATTCTAGTACACCGACAGGAGCCCCCGGGCCTGGGCCAGACACGATGCCGAGCGCTGTTGGGCCAGGCCCAAGACAGGGCACGGGCACACGCGGGCTGGGCCACGCCAGATCTTGTTCTGTATCCACCGCACTCTACCATAACGGCACGCGTTGAATGTGGCATCGTGGGAGAGATCGTGGGTGGTTGTTTAAGCGGAAGGCCGAAACATCCGCCCCGTCCCTCTTTATAAGCAGAGGAAACAGAGGCAGTTCGTTCCCCCTCGCTGGTTGCTGCTACTCCTTCTTCACAAACTCCGCCGCTCCCCCCTTCTTCTCGTAGCCGAGAGAGCAGCGCTCCGCCCCCCCATTGTCATCAGCATCACCACGCCGTCGACCTTCCCCACCACCTCCGCCATGGCCCCGAAAGCCGACAAGGGAAAGGGCGTGAAGTCGGCCGAGGCGCAGCGGCTCGCGGCGCTGCGGAAGGAGCGGGCGATCTTCACCCCCCAGCTCAGCGTGCAGGAGCTGAGGGAGTACTTCTACCTCTTTTGGGCGACGGAGACGCGTGCGCATCCGCGCACGAGGGTACTCCCAGCCGCTGCCTCAGAGTTGGCTCCAAACGGGTACCCGTTCTTCCTGCTATTCTTCTATTGCGGGCTCTGCCCGCCCTTCTCGGAGTTCTTCTATGATATTATGAACACATATGGCTTCCGCCTCCTTGACTTCACCCCCAATGCTGTCCTGACCATGGCAGTTTTCGCACACTTGTGCGAAAACTTTGTCGGAGTCCACCCTAGTGTTGCCCTTTTTCGCCACTTCTTCATACCTCGGGTAGAGAGAGGAGAGCCGCTTGCCGGAGGGATTGCCTGGGTCTCGAGAGTCGGCAAGAAAGAGGCGTACTTGGAGGGTGAGCTCTGCAGCAAGTGGGAGGAGTGGAGAGCGGAGTGGTGCTGGATCGTTGAGGAGAATCCGCAGCCCTTCACCGCCGTGCGCCCAACTCCAATAGTGCGCGGCAATGACTGGAGCAACGTGGCCCCGGAAGACGAGAGGCTGAAGATCGCCATCACTAGGATTCTTCGCCTCAGGCTTGCCGGGCTCACCATAGGTGCTATCGGGGCAGATTTCCTCCGCCGCCGCATTGCCCCCTTGCAGGAGAGGGGGAGGCCCGCCGGGGAATTCAAGAATTCGGCGGACATCATGAGGCTGCGGCCGGGCCTCAACTACAACTTCACTGTCTTGGAGTTGGATGCAATGCTCTTGGAATTATTCAAACGCGACCCCCAGCACCCATTCACATTGCCGAGGGGCGTAGTTCCTTTGTGCAATAACTCTTCGCTTGACCGGATCCGTGCCATGATGCCGTTGTGCGATTCACACGGCATCGTCCCAACTTGGCAAGAGCCTGCAGATGACGTTGTGCGAGCATTCTTCGACACCTTGGAGGAAGTGCCGGTCCGCGCTGATAAGCAGAAGAGCCTCACCCGTGACACCACCGACGAGGAGCTGCAGCTCATCGCTACTAGGGCGAAAGAGGCTGCGGCCGCAGCTGCTGCGGGTGTGTTTGGGTTTACTGTGGAGGAGGCGGAGGCTGCAGAGGCGGCAAACCTTGCTGAACGCGCGGAGTTCATGGGCGAGGAGGAGCCTGCCGGTTCTGAAGCCGAGCCGAGCGAGGCCGGCAAGGAGGAGGCTGAGCCTTCAGAGAACTTGCCGCAGGCGGAGCCCCCGGCCCCGCCAAGGAGGCGCCTTCGCAGGGCCGGGGACGCGGCGGGGCGGCAGCCGGCTCCACAGCCACCGAGCCGTGCGATGCGCTCTACCGCGGCAAGCAATGTTGCCGCGGGAGCGCCTCACGCAACAGCGGCAACTAGAGCGGGATCTTCCTGGGCCACTGCCACTGCCCCCGCCAAGCGGGCAAGGGATCCTACTCCTCCACCTCGCCGCACCGGAGGAGGGCCGGACTTCGATCTTTCCGCGCTCAGCTCCGACGAGGAGGAAGAAGAGTGAGTTTCTTTGGTGCTCTTGTAGTCCTTCAATCTTGCTGTTTATATCTTGTATCTGACTTGCTCCAATATGGACTCCTTTCTTTTCAGAACACTGGCCCAGAGAGCGGCGAAGAGGGCCAAGGCCGCGGTGATCGTCATCGAGGATGACCCCATCGTGTCAGCAGGAGGTGGGCCCGAGACCACCTTGACGGACCCGGCAATTACCCCTCAGAGCAGCCCCCAGCGCAGCCCCCAGCGTAAGTTCATAGTTTAGCCTTCTGCTGTCAGGCGCGCTTGAGTGCTTTTTCCTTTGTTGATATCTTGCTTGTTGACTTGTGCAGGAGCAGAGCGGCCTCATCAGGAGCGCCCGGAGGCCGGTCCCGAAGTGCCACCTGCTTCGACCGCGCCGCCAAGGGAGGAGTCCCCGGCAAGGGAGCGCTCTCCGGCAAGGGGGGACTCTCCGGCAAGGGACAACACTGCTGATCCTGCGGCGACCGAGGCCGCAACTGAAGATCTTGGCGCAGGTAATCCACTTGCCCAGAAACTTTCCCTTGGGTTCTGCTTCTTCCATTTTTCCTTTCTTGGATTTTTGATTGATTTTCCTCCCTTCTTCGTTCTTCAGACCCATCTACGGCTGAGCCAATGGAGACAGAGGGCGCCGGCGAGGAAGGTGCCGGTGCTGAAGAGACCGTCGGCGAGGAGGCCGCCGGGGCTGCTGCTGCGGAAGCCGGCGAGGGGTCGGGCGATCGCACTGACGACCCTGAGGCCGCAGGAGCGCCGGGCGCTGCGCCGACCGCCGAACCCTCTCCCGCTTCTGCGGAGCCGGGCTCCGAGGAGCCCCAGCCTGGCGCCTAGTTGAAGGCCGGTGACAATATCTTCATCAAGCTACCCTGGGCGTCGAGCTCCAGGGCGCCGGTCGAGGGGGAGACTTTTGACGGGGAGGTGCTTGCCTCTGCTGGACTGTCATTGGTTGACGCGCCCGGCAGCAGCAGCGGCGAGCCTGAGGAGGAGCAGCTGTTGCGGAAGCTGCTGTCACTCTACCGCACCCGGCAAGCCAAGCTGGCTTCCCGGGAAGCGCTTGTCGCGAAGGCGGGAGTTGACATGGAAAAGCGCGCGGAGGAGCTCCGGGGCCAAAATCAGGAAGCTCTCCGGTCCCTGGCGCAGGAGTGGGAGCGAGTCGACGAGGAGCGCACGGCCTTTCTTCTCGAGAAGGCCGAGGCTGAGGAGGAACAAAGGCTGGCTGCCGAGAAGCAGTCCGCGCGGGAAGGTGAACTAGTGCAGCGGAAGGCGAACCTCGACAGCTACGAGGAAGAGCTCGCCGAGCATGAGCGAGCACTTAGCGGGGCACTCAAGGAGGCAAAGGACGCCGCGGCGACTGCAGAGGCCGCCAAGAAAGAGCTAGAGGAGAAGGTGGCGCAGCTGGAGGCCGATATTGGGAAGAGCGGCGAGGAGCTTGCCGCACTCAAGCATGAGTGTGAGAAGGATGCTGCCGCCCACGGTGAGCTGCAAGGCCTTCTCGCTGAGAGGGGCAAGTAGCTCAGCGCCGCCAAGGATTCCAAAGCAGACCTGGAACTGAAGCTGGCCACGCTGACGCAGCCGCTGGAGGCCGCCAAGGAGCGGGAGAAGACCTTGTCGGAGAAGGTCAAGGCTGACGCGGCGCTGCTGGAGAGCATTGCAGTTACCCAGAACTCGTTCAGAGACATAGTGGACACTGGACCGAGGGTCTGGTGAACACTGCCACAGTCATCAACAAGGAGCTGGTGCAGCTGGGGATGGAGGACTTTGGGTATCCTTCCGACGAGAGTCTTCAACCCAGCGCCAAGCTCAGCCTGTTCTTCAAGGGCATTGCGACGGCACTCCAGTGGCTCCGGGAGAGGATCCCGAAGCAGCTGGCCAACGAGTCGCGCAAAATCTGCGCCGGGGTTCTCCAGAAGGTGCTGATGAAGGTAGCCTTCCGCAATCCAGGCCTCAGCTTCACCAACGTCCTCAGGTCCTTGCCGCCTGACGCCGATCTGGATGCACTCAAGGCCCTTGTCGCACCCATTGTGGACAAGGTGAGCGAGATCAAGAGAGTCGAGGGCGGACGCGTAGATTAGGCTGCCCATTCCTTCTTTTCCCTTGTCGCTGCTGATCATGTTATGAAAACGGTCTGTTAGAGCTGCGACAAGTTATTTTGTAATATAACTTTATTTCTGTTATCAATTGCAATGTTATTTCCTCTACTAGATTCCTTCCTTTGTATGTTTTTACCCTACGCTTCTAGGGAACTTGTCGGCGCAGGCGCCCGAGCCGCGAGCGCTGAGTGCGGAACTTCAGCAGCCTGCTGGCGGCGCTGCTTCCGACAAGAAACCTTGTCGCGACTAGATGCAGCACGCTTAAGCTGTTGAGCGGACTCGAAACAAAGTAAGGGCGCAACTAGCCACGAGTTGGTTCCTCCGCGCACAGGTTTTACATACAAAGCAGGGTCGTTCGAGGAAGATAACTCAAAATTTTAAAAAGTGATTGCTCAAACTTTGGCAACTTAGCTTTTGTCATTTGCTTCCCGGTAAGGCAAGTCTTCGCTTGAACGACGCCTAGCCCATACCACAATCTTCTCCTTCCCCCCCGGCAAACTTGTGTGCGAGAGAACCTCCTTTTCCTTTAAAAGAAAAAGAAAGAAGAGAAAATAATAATATGGAGCTCTTCGGCTTGTTACTGCTTACCGGGTGTAGGTGCTGCACAAAGTGTCAGATAATCGCATGCAAGAAAGGAACTAACGCATGAAATGGACAATCTGTGCGGAGCACATGGGGTTTTACTTATGCACGGGATCTGCGCCCGGCTTTGTACAAAGGATTACATGCAACAGCGGCAAGACTTGTACAAAAGGTGGTTGCCGGAACGGGTTCCGGCAACCGCGCCTTATGGGAAAAACTTACAAAGATGTTCTATGTTCCAGGAGTTGCTCACCGGAATGCCGTCTTCGGTCTCAAGGCGGACAGCGCCAGGCCTTGTGACTCGTCTCACCCGATAAGGGCCTTCCCACTTCGGTGTCAACTTGTTGGAATTCTTGGTGGACTGAACGCGCCGTAGAACAAGGTCGCCTTCCTCGAAGCTTCTGGCTTTAACTTTGCGGCTATGATAGCGGCGCAAAGCTTGCTGGTATCGAGCAGCTCGTACAGCAGCCTGAAGACGATCTTCCTCAAGGAGCAGCGCGTCGTCTTGCCGCAGCTGTTCTTGCTCAAGCTCATCATAAGCAAGCACTCGAGGTGATCCGTATACGAGTTCCGTGGGGAGAACTGCCTCTGCTCCATAGACTAGAGCGAAAGGTGTCTGGCCAGTGGCTCGATTTGGTGTCGTTCTGATCGACCAAAGAACCACCGGCAGCTCCTCGATCCAGTTCCTTCCGCACCTGTGCAGCCTGTCGAAAGTTCTGGTCTTGAGCCCGTGCAACACTTCAGCATTTGCCCTCTCTGCTTGACCATTGCTTCTTGGATGAGCAACAGAAGCGAAGCAGACCTTGGCGCCAAGGTCTTGAACGTACTGCATGAAGGTGCGGCTCGTGAATTGCGTGCCGTTGTCGGTGATGATCCTGTTAGGGACCCTGAAATGGCAAACAATTGACCTGAAGAACTTGACTGCTGACTGTGCTGTCACCTTCCTCACTGGCTGCACTTCCGGCCACTTTGTGAACTTGTCGATTGCGACGTACAAGTACTCAAAGCCCCCGACAGCTCGGGGGAAGGGGCCGAGGATATCGAGCCCCCAGACCAAAAATGGCCAGGATAAAGGGATCGTCTGGAGAGCTTGAGCTGGCTGGTGTATCTGTTTGGAGTGGAACTGGCACGCTTCACACTCGGTTACTTGTGCAGTTGCATCCTGGAGGGTTGTCGGCCAAAAGAAACCTTGACGAAAAGCTTTGCCGTCAAGTGCTCTTGCGCCAATGTGGTGGCCACATATGCCTCCATGTCTCCGCCAACAGCTTTTGTCCATCTTCCCGGCGAATACACTTCAATTTCACACCGTTGAGTCTTCTTCTGTACAGTATGCTATCGACAAACTGGTACATACTTGACTGCCGGGCTACTCTTTCTGCTTCTTCTTGTTCTTCGGGAAGTTCTCCTGTCTGAAGGAAGTGGACAATCTGTTGTGCCCATGCTGGAGCTTGTGGCTCGACAACAAGGACTAAAGGCGCATCTGCTGCTGCGGGAACATCCGCTTCCACGGCAAGGACTTGTGGTCCTGCCGGAGCTTGATGTTCCCCGGCAAGCTTGCCGGAGCAAAACTTGTCGGGAGCGTCTGCTTCAACGGAACAAACCATAAGGCTTGCCGGAGCAGACTGCCCCTCAGCATCCTTGGTGTTGATCTTGGGGACTTTCTTGGCGGCGGCTTCGGGGAGCTCTGCCGGAAAGTAGTCGCCGGAAACCAACTTCCTCTTTTTGCTTTGTCCAGTTGATGGTGTTACGGATGGTTGAGTCAACTTAAGCACAAAGATCCCTGGTTCCACAGGTAACTTTAGTGCGGCGCACTTTGACAGGCCATCAGTAATATCATTCTGAGCTCTTGGGATATGCTCCATTTGTAGGCCGTCAAAGTGATCTTCTAGCTTCCTCACTTCATCAACATACGCTTCCATCAACGGACTCTGGTAGTTCTTGTTCACTTGTCGGACGACAAGCTGTGAGTCACCCCTGGCAATGAGCTTCTTGATCCCAAGGTCTGCTGCGATTCTGAGACCGGCAAGCAATCCTTCATACTCTGCAGTATTGTTGGTTGCTTGCTCTTTGGGAAAGTGCATCTGGACTACGTACTTGAGGTGCTCTCCGGTGGGTGCGACAAGCAGCACGCCTGCACCGGTGCCTTGCAGCGAGAAGGCACCATCAAAGTACATCAGTCACTCTTTGTTTGCCTCTTTGACGGGGATGCTCGTTTCTGAAATTTCTTCATCTGGGGTTGGCGTCCACTCTGCTATGAACTCTGCCAATGCTCTGCTTTGGATAGTTGAGGTGCTCTCAAACTTGAGGCCAAAGCTTGACAGTTCCAGCGCCCACTCGACAATCCTGCCTGTTGCTTGTGGATTTTGCAGTATCCTCTTCAGTGGAAAGCGAGTGACGACTGTGATCTCATGTGCTTGGAAGTAATGGCGCAGCTTTCTCGAGGCCATGAGGAGGCCGAAAAGCAACTTCTGCACACCAGAGTACCTTGATCTAGCCCCCTGTAGAAGAGAACTGACAAAGTAAACGGGGCGCTGCACCATTCTCCTTGGCATCTTATCAAGTTCCTGCGCAAATCCATGTTTGACGGGACCATAGCTTGTCGGCGAAGCCCCCTGCTTGTCGCTGGATGGATCTGCCGTGGTTGCTAGCTCATCATCCGCCTCCCTCTCCGCCACTAACGCAGCACTAACCACTTGATTGGTTGCTGCTATATACAGCAGCAAATTCTCTTGCGGCTTAGGTGCGACAAGTGTAGGAGTGGAGGACAGGTATCTCTTCAAGTCCTGCAGCGCAGCCTCCGCTTCCGGAGTCCATTTTATCGGACCTGCCTTTTTCAAAATTTTGAAAAATGGCAGGGCGCGCTCAGCAGATCTAGAGATAAACCTGCTGAGAGCAGCCACGCAACCGGCAAGCCTTCGTACATCCTTGACACGCTTTGGTGCTTCGATCTGCTCAATGGCTTTGATCTTGTCGGGATTGGCTTCAATTCCCCGCTGAGACACGAAGAACCCGAGAAGCTTGCCGGAAGGGACTCCAAACACGCACTTCTCGGGGTTAAGCTTGAGGTTGATCTTGCGCAGATTTGCAAATGTCTCGTCTAAATCTTGAATCAAGGTCGCTTTGTTCTTGCTCTTTACCACTATGTCATCCATGTAAGCTTCCACATTTCTGTGCATTTGCGGCTCAAAAGCATGGTGGACTACCCTTGCGAATGTTGAACCAGCATTCTTCAAACCGAAAGGCATCCGTACGAAGCAGTACGTGCCACACGGGGTGATAAATGTGATTTTCTCTTCATCTTCTTCTGCCATGAAGATCTGATGGTATCCTGAGTATGCATCAAGAAATGAAAGCAAATCACATCCGGCTGTGGAGTCAACAATCTGGTCAATACGCGGCAAGGGAAATGGGTCTTTGGGACAAGCTTTATTAACATCAGTGAAGTCAATACAAAGTCTCCATTTCCCGTTAGCTTTGCGCACAACAACAGGATTGGCAAACCGCGTGGGATGGAGTACTCCTCTGACAAGGCCTGCTGCTTCCAACTTCTTGATTTCTTTTGCGATGAATTCTTGGCGCTCTACTGCCTGCTTCCTGACTCTCTGCTTGACGGGCCGCGCATGAGGACAGACGGCAAGGTGGTGCTCAATCACTTTCCTGGGAACACCGGGGATATCAGACGGTTGCCACGCAAACACGTCGACATTCGCCCATTGGAAAGCAACGAGCGCGCTTTCCTATTTGGGGTCAAGAGTGGCGCTGATGGTGAAGGTACCACCAGTACCATCCTCCTTCGCGGACACCTTCTTAGTCTCAGGTGGAGCTGCCATTGCCTTCTTACACTTGCCGGTGGAGCTCGATGGTGCGTCCTCGACGGTAGCGCAGCACTCCGAAGAGGTGCGCTTGCCGGAGTAGGCATCAGAGCTCTTGCCGGACTTGGTCTTCTTCTTCCCCCTGGGAGCTTCAGTGGCAAGTGTCCTGCGTTCTGCTGCGGCTGCTGCTTCCCGGTAGATCTTGTCGGCACAGATAAGAGCATCCTTCTTGTCGCCAGGGACAGAGATGACACTTATTGGGCCTGGCATTTTCAGTACGTTGTACGCATAGTGAGAGGCTGCCATGAACTTGGCGAGTGCCGGACGGCCAAGGATTCCATTGTAAGGTAATGGAAAGTCGGCAACGTCAACCGTGACCCTCTTAGTCCTGAAGTTCAGCTCATTGCCAAATGTTACCGGCAACGTGATCTTTCCCTTTGGCTTGCTCCTTCCCAGGTTGATTCCTTGAAATGTGCCGGTCTCTTCGAGCTCGCTGTCAGGGATCTGGAGCTTCTGGAGCACCGCAGAGGAGATCAGGTTCAAGCCGGCCCCGCTGTCAACTAGCATCTTAGTGACCTTGAGGTTGCGGATTGTTGGTGAAACCAACATCGGCAAGCACCCGACCGCAGTTATGCGATTCGGGTGGTCCTCAATATCAAAGATGATAGGCGTGCCGGACCATTTCAGAGGCTTGCGTGATTCGACGGGTGGTTCTGCTGCATTAACTTCCCGCACCCACTGCTTGAGCTGGCGGTGCGAGGCATGCAGAGAAGCACCACCGTCAATGCACAGGACCTCTGTGGCTTTCTGGAACTCCTGCTCATCAGTCTCCTCATCATCCATATCTTCATCGTCGCCGTCATCTTCATCCTTGTCGCGGCCACGAGGAGGTCTGTCTCCTTGCCGCTGCTTGGCCTTGCTGCGGCGTCCTCCTCGGCCGGGACGTTTCTTGCTGGATCCACCAGCTCCTTCCTGGGCCTTCTCCTTGTCGCGCCGCTCGTATTCAGCTTTCTGTTGCTCAACAAGCTGCTCGACTCTCTTACAGTTCTGAAGATCATGGCCCTTGGTGCGGTGAATCTTGCAATACTTCTTGTTGGTGCCGTCCTGCTTGTCGGCGACCGACACCTCCACGGCAACCTCCTTGCCGGAGTCACCAGCTTTGGCTTCCTTGGCGCCACCACCGTTGCCGGACTGCTCAACAACTAGCACTTCTTTGCCTTTCCTCCTTCTGTTGTTCCGCCGCCGGTTTTTCCTTGTCGGGGCAGTATCTTCACTGTCAGATCCTCCCGCTCCTATATTTTCTCCGGGGAGTCTCCTCCCTTCCTCAGCACGCGCACACTTGTCGGCCAGTGCATATAAGTCACTGACGTCCCTGATCTTGCACATCGCCATTTCCTCCTGCATCCTGCGGTTCCGCACGTTCTGATGGAACGCGCTGATCACCGCGGCAGGGTGGACGTCTGGGATGTTGTGCTGCACACTACCGAATATCTGAATGTACTTGCGCAGGGGCTCTCCTTCCTTCTGGGAGAGCAGATGAAGATCACTCTCCTGGCCATGAGGCTTGTGTCTGCCTGTAAAGGCGCCGACAAACTGATGGCACAGATCAGCCCAAGAGGATATGGAGTTGTCCGGCAAGTGCATGAGCCAGGATCTGACATTGGGCTTGAGCACCAGCGGGAAGTAGTTGGCAAGGATCTTGTCATCTCGTCCCCCGGCAGCTTGCACCGCAATGGTGTAGATGCTGAGGAACTCTGACGGATGCGTCTTGCCGTCGTACTTCTCCGGTACGTCTGGCTTGAAATTCTTTGTACTGGGCCACTGGACTTGCCGCAGCTCACGAGTGAACGCAGGACAACCTACCACGTACGGCAGATCGCCTCGTTCCCCTGGCGCATGCATGTCAACAGAGGGCCCAGCGTGCTTGTCGGATTGACATCGCGCTTCTCTTCGGCGCTCGATGCGGGTTCGAGCGTCTTCTTGTTGTCGATCATGAAGAACTTGGCGCTGATCGCGACGAGCTCGTGGATCCGACGATGCAGTGGAGTCGCTGTCGAGGTGGATCCGGCGAGTCGGCGATCTTGCCCTTCGGGGCGGTGATTGCATGGTAGTTGCACCTCCACCGGTTTCGTCGCCACCGGCTCGTGTCCGGTAACCCTGCCGCGGCAGCGACCCGCTCGGCCGCCGTGGAGTGTCGCCGTTGGCGTAGCTGATGAGACTCTGAATGGTGGCCCTCCATTCGTCGATCTTGTCCGACGTCGGAGGGTAATCTAGGAGAAGTTGAGCTCGCGCCAAAGCTTCTGTTGGAGTGGTGGGTGGCAGTGGCGGACGGCGCGAGGAGCGGGACGTGCTCGAACTTCTAACTATGTTAGAAGGAGCAGTATCCCGTCCAGGCGACCGTGCCCCGCTCGTGCAAGCACGCTGGCGTGCATGCTGGTCTTGAGCGCCCCGAGATCCACCAGCTTGGTCTTGGGCTATCATGCGTATGGCACTGCTAGTGCCATGACGCTGTTGATCTTGCGCCTCCTGAGAGTGGCGTGGAACATGTACAGTCGCCGAGGTTTGTGCAGCCTTGTTCTTGGACCTGGCGGCATCATGAGTTTCCTCGTCGACGTCCTTTCTTCCGCCGGCGTCCATCCCACCACTCGTTTGCTCCAACGGTGGCGGAAGTGACGTGGATGGAGCAACTGCCGCTGAAGTCTTCTTCTTCGGTGGCATGTTGATGAAGGAAATAAAGATCTAGCTCGTGTGAACGCCGGATCTGGTTCACACAATCTCAACACCCCCTACCTGGCGCGCCAAAGATGTCGGGGAAACTGATCCACGAATACCTATGGGGCCGGCGGACCGGGCCCCTTTCGGTTTGGCGGGGGGCGGAGGTCGCACGAAGAGCAGATCGAGGCGAGGCACACGAGCAGTTTACCCAGCTTCGGAGCTCTCCGGAGAGATAACACTCCTACTGCTGCTTGTCTGGTTGTATTATCTGGTCTTCTTGCTCTCGAGCGAGAGTGTGTGATGTTTTCTGGGCTACGAATGAATCGAAGCAAACTGTCCGAACCCCCGAACCCCCTCTACGTTGCGCATGGGCCTCCTTTTATACGCTAAAGGGGTCACCGACAGGTGGCAACGTAGAGGAGGGTAAAAAACGTAAAAAGCGAGGTAGTTGATACAGTTGCTTGTACAGTGCACCCTACCTAACACTGACGGCAGGGGACAAGGGCATTAAATGTCCGTCTAAGTCGCCCGAACAGTGCAGAAAAGGACCGTTAGGGGCGCCAGCATTCGCCACGATGGTGATCTTGTCAGCTTCGCATGCCACTACGCACCGCTGGCTGCACAGCCTCTCGCCACGCGCGCCCGGAGAGGCCCCCAGAGCGACACATTGGTGGATACGCTGGAGCATGGGCACAGAGTGGCCGCCTGCCGCGGCAAGCGCCTTGCCGCTGTTGTTATCTCGCCGGGTCCAGAAGCTCGTCGCTCACCGGGCCTCGGTGTACCTTGTTTAGTCTTCCCAGCAATCTCCTCTTGCCGGGGCCTTGTTGCCTTGCCGGAGCGTGTGGCGCGTCGCGGCAAGTTCCTTGGAGCACCTTGGTTGGCCTTTCCGGCAAGCTCCTCTTGCCGGGGTCTTGTCTCCTTAGCTTAAATACTTTGTTCTTGGATGGGTCCAAGGGAACCTTGGGGGATCTTGGCGTTCGCCCGGCAAGCCTTTTCCGCGGGGTGCTGCAACTGCCCGTGCACAAGTTCGGGGTACTAGGGTACCCATATTCTAGTACACCGACAGGAGCCCCCGGGCCTGGGCCAGACACGGTGCCGAGCGCTGTTGGGCCAGGCCCAAGACAGGGCACGGGCACACGTGGGCTGGGACACGCCAAATCTTGTTCCGTATCCACCGCGCTGTCCCATAACGGCACGCGTTGAATGCGGCATTATGGGAGAGATCGTGGGTAGTTGTTTAAGCGGAAGGCCGAAACGTCCGCCCCGTCCCTCTTTATAAGCAGAGGAAACAGAGGAAGTTCGTTCCCCCTCACTGGTTGCTGCTACTCCTTCTTCACAAACTCCGCCGCTCCCCCCTACCTGGCGCGCCAAAGATGTCGGGGAAACTGATCCACGAACACCTATGGGGCCGGCAGACCGGGCCCCTTTCGGTTCGGCTAGGGGTGGAGGTCGCACGAAGAGCAGATCGAGGCGAGGCACACGAGCAATTTACCCAGCTTCGGAGCTCTCCGGAGAGATAACACTCCTACTGCTGCTTGTCTGGTTGTATTATCTGGTCTTCTTGCTCTCGAGCGAGAGTGTGTGATGTTTTCTGGGCTACGAATGAATCGAAGCAAATTGTCCGAACCCCCGAACCCCCTCTACGTTGCGCATGGGCCTCCTTTTATACGCTAAAGGGGTCACCGGCAGGTGGCAACGCAGAGGAGGGTAAAAACGTAAAAAGCGAGGTAGTTGATACAGTTGCTTGTACAGTGCACCCTACCTAACCCTAATGGCAGGGGACAAGGGCATTAAATGCCCGTCTAAGTCGCCCGAACAGTGCAGAAAAGGACCGTTAGGGGCGCCAGCGTTCGCCACGATGGCGATCTTGTCAACTTCGCATGCCACTGCGCACCGCTGGCTGCACAGCCTCCCGCCACGCGTGCCCGGAGAGGCCCCCAGAGCGACATGTTGGTGGATACGCCGGAGCGTGGGTGCAGAGTGGCCGCCTGCCGCGGCAAGCGCCTTGCCGCTGTTGTTATCTCACCGGGTCCAGAAGCTCGTCGCTCACCGGGCCTCGGTGTACCTTGTTTAGTCTTCCCGGCAAGCTCCTCTTGCCGGGGCCTTGTTGCCTTGCCGGAGCGCGTGGCGCGTCGCGGCAAGTTCCTTGGAGCGCCTTGGTTGGCCTTCTCGGCAAGCTCCTCTTGCCGGGGTCTTGTCTCCTTAGCTTAAATACTTTGTTCTTGGATGGCTCCAAGGGAACCTTGGGGGATCTTGGCGTTCGCCCGGCAAGCCTTTGCCGCGGGGTGCTACAACTACCCGTGCACAAGTTCGGGGTACTAGGGTACCCCTATTCTAGTACACCGACAGATGGGCACGAAATTTTTTCGACCAAATTTTTTTTGCGTTTTTTCGACTGCCCGGACCCAAAAACTGGAAACGGGTCAAAAAAAACTTCCTATAATGGCACCTGTCTCAAAACACTCAGAAACACCTAAAAATAGGATAGCCAGAATTTTTTTCGAAAAATGCGTTTTCGAAAAATTTTGGGCCTAAACGGAGGGTGGTTTCCGGACTCTTTTTTTTCCCGAAACCTACTCCGGCAAGGAAGGACGAATCGGAATCTAGATGGATCTCAAAAACAAACCTAATATGACAAGGAACTCGGATTGGTGGTGGATATATGGTGGTGGTATATGGCAACGGTGGTGGTATATGGCAGTGGTGGTAATATATGGATATGGATCGGTGGTGGTATATGGATACGGATTGGTGGTGGTATATGGATACGGATTCGGAGCGGTGGTGGTAGGTGACAGGGGCAATGATGATGATGTGGTGGCGGCGTGACAACTTATGACCAGAACTCGAAACTCTAAAAGACTAACGCTAAGACCAGCAACTAGACACGATGATGCAACCGCAAATTCAACAAAGCAAAACCCTAAAAAGATTATGCAAAGCTCAGATTGGTTCGGATATGATGAACTAACCCTAATTTTTTTTGGCTTTTTCGTGGACTGTAGGTATGAAGAACAGACTCGATCTAAACTACGAAAAACTGTAAAATCTCACCGAGCAACCTGGAAATCTGATACCACTTGATAGAGGCAAAGGTGTCCCGTCTTTTGATGAGATGATGGATATCGCTTTGGTGGCAGTCGACTTTGACGATCCGACTATGAACGTGCGAGGACGTCGCGCCTTAGCAATCGCTAAACCAACTCCGAGAGGTTATTGACCACGCCGGAGCACGATCAACCTAACCACGAGGGTCTGTTTCCTGCGAGCAAACGAAGAACAAGCAAGAAACTGAGATTGCAATCTGGATATTGCGAATATAAGATGAAAGCTTTATTGATCAAGGTGGGGTTCTGTGACGCCTTTGTCTGGTCGTTGAACACAAACGAAGTACGCGAAGTTGCAGCTATGGCGAACTTTTAATCTAAACAAAACCCGAAGTCTAAACGATGCCCTAAGGGCTGTATATATGGAGGAAGAGGGGGGGGAATTTCGTGGCCCTTGGTGGAGGGGTCCGAAATCAACCCTATCTCTTGTTTCCCCACACATATGTACTCTAAAAATAGCCTATACTTATGTATTTCGAAATTACATGGGCCTGGCCCAATAATAAGGTGACGCAGGACCTAAAATAGCCTCAGGACGAAATTTATGAAGTGGCATCTTGTATATTTCGTCCAAAGCTTCATGCACCCATTATGGTGGCTTCAAAGTCCTAAAATCATCACTTGTAACTCCGTTCTTGTTCCCCTTGTGCATGCAATCATCTCCATGCTTGTTCTTGCTCCAATGTTCATCCTTCTCCAAGCTAGGCCCTTCATTTGTAAGCAAAACAAATGTATCCAATTTAGGCAGCATCATATTCTCATGAACATTAGAATCATTACCAAGAAACGAAAGTACCTGGTAATTTAGTTGGCGTGCACAAGCTCTAGTAATTGGTCCAGTATGTATAGCAGCAGGGGCTGTGGGTGTAACAATTGTATTGATGTCCTCATCACTGTCATACTGGCTGGGAACACAATGCGAGGTTCTTCCTGCCTTGATGCTTCTGGTTCTGCCACAGCTGGCTTCTTCTTCTTGGCAGCCATTCTGGGGTCGATGCCTGGTCGCCCCAAGGCCTTGTGCTTTTCAGCTTCGTTGTAGCCTTGAACACATTTGGCAGCAAGATTCTTCACGCACTCACGAGAACCTTTTGCTTCTTCTCGTTTCTTGTGGAATGCTTCCTTGAGCTCATGCATCAAGACCTTGAAGTTTTGAATGTCTTCAACATTGAGATTGGCCATGTGCTTCTTGAACTGAGCCTTTTCATAATCGATCTTATGCCTCAGCTCAACAATTTTCCGAGCAAGAGCCAGCTCAGGAGCAATGGCTCCGTGGAAGGCGACGCTGAGGCCAATGGGAAGCTGAAGATCATCAAAGCTGACATCTGGGCTGTCAAACCACTCATCAATAAACTTGTTTAAGATTTCCCCATCAAAGAGAGGAAGATCATTGAAGATTTCCGCCTCTTGCTTGCTCTTGATCAACTGCTCAAGAGCGTCATCGCCAAGATCGTCGTCGCTGGACAGATCAATGGCGTCATTCTCGTTTCTCAAAACAACAGCAGGGGTCAGTGCTTGACCAGTGGGTTGCATGGGCTTTTTCAACTTGGCAGACTTGGAGATGCGTGAGAGATCTTCAGACTGCACATTGGCTTCAGGAGGTGTAGTGGCCAGAGGCTTCGCCCGTGAGACCTTTGGTGCAGATGAGGGCTTTGAAGCCTTTGGTACTGAAGAGGGCTTTGAAGCCTTGGGTTTCATTTGCTTCACAGGCTTCGGTGGTGCAGGTGCTTCGTCAGAATCAGCGTCGTCTGCAGGTTGATCCACGTCTGCCCCTTGAACCATTATGTATGTGATGAGATCTCCTAATTTGTAGAATGTCCCAACCAGATTGGGTTCAGCTTCATGTGTACCATCAGCACATGGCGTAGAGGGGCCTGGGTTGAAGTCTAATCCCAAAGACTTCTTGTTTTCCTTGGCTGAGTTCTTTGCAAACTGATAGTTGCGCTTGAAGAGATTATCTTCACGACACCATAATAGTGAGGATGGGTTAGCCTTTGCAGGCTGAGGTCCATGAATCATGCAGGGGTAGAAGCCTTGAGCAATAGCTTCGGACTTCGACTTGGGCTGAAGACCTTTGTATATTATATCTCCCCAGGGGCCCTTGATGGCACTCTTCTCAGCATATTCTTCAGTGACGAATCTGTACTTGAACCATTCCTCTGCCCAATGTCTTCGAATCCATTGGGTTCGGTTCTTGCGTTCTCCATAGGTCTCTTTTGGATCTGACTTGTATAGCTCATAGAGATCTGGTGGCAGGTCCTTAGCAGTGTTTCCACGGCGCTGCCTGCTGCCCTTCCTGACTAATTTTTCTGTTGCCATGAAGTTTAGACTGAAAGGCTTCAACACTGTCAAAGTCTTCCGTCTACTAGTCAAACAAGAACTGACTTCAGGAGAATTTATATGATGCTGTAAGAACTCTGCAAATGAATGCAGACTATGAGAACCAGGGGATTCTACCACGGACATGTACCTGTGACAACATTAAAGGTGCGAGGGAAGGGGAAGAGGTCATATGCATTCTCAGAAGATTTTGATGATAAATCAGTTTAGAAGACATTGACCTCATAGTGCGAAGACATTCACTCATATGTAGAGAGTTGGTTCCAGATTTGTACGAATCCACGAATAAGTACAAGTGAGGAATCTAACTACTTTGTGAAGCATAAGTGAACATACTAGGCATGCTAGGAGATGCATAATGAGATAGATACAACTTGTGGGAACAGAAACCACTTGTGGTTGAAAAGGATGAATCTATCGGATCAAAAAGACTGTAAAAAGAGGTTTTATTTACCACACGAGGAACTGCTAGACGGAGTGGGAGAGGAGGCCGAGCAGTTCGATCTTCCGTGCCCTAACTTGGCGACGGAGGACACTACAGCGACGACGGAGAAGACGATGTCCGTGGCCGGCGTGAGGACGGCGTCGGTGAGGTCGCGGGAGGTAAGCGCTTTGTCGCTGGCGTCGTCGAGGGCTGGCGGTGGCGCTAGGGTTTGTGCTAGAGTTGAAGAAGAGATATGACTGGGGTGAGGTGTGTATTTATAGAGACAGGGACGGCACAACGTTATTACGCAGGTGCCCCTGGAAGTTCACATTTGAAGGACACGTGGCGATCATGCAACACATTGGAGGTTGTTCCACGTTCCCACGCACGCCTAGATTGTCGGGTGGTCGTTCCCGCTTCTTCGGGTTTCAGGTAAAAAGGATTGAGCATTGAAAACAGATTAATGTTTGTCTCTGTGTCTCCTGCTGACAAGGACTTAGCGAAGACATTCGACAGTTTCAATAGAATGCATATGATTTGGATAGATAGACTTGAGACGGGAGCATAGAAAGGTTAGGGTCCGATCACATTCACTTAGTTCAAAAGATTCAACGTGAAGACATAGCTATAAGTGAATGCTGTAGAGGACAGAAACCAAATCAGTACATTGAAGATAAACATGAGGCCATGTTAACATTGAAGACAAACAAAATGCGAAGACTTTACAAATGTAATGCCATGAGGAAAACACTTCTAAGGTAAGAATTTTGTGGTGGCGCTAACCACCGTATAGGAAGTATTAGACCCAGACACGACGCACAATTATCGTGGCGCTCCGAAGTCAAATTCCATGTTAATGTATTCACAATTAGAATATAAGTCTTCATTGATTGAAGATATACTTTACTTTGTGTGTTGCACATCTAAGTCTTCAACATGCATAAGTGTTAGGATGTGTGCCTGATCATAGGACATTTGAGGATTCCAAGATATTTAGCTCACACCGTAACTTGCAAAACCTTTTCTCATTCAAGGGCTTTCTGAAGATATCTGCCAGTTGCTCTTCAGTGTTGACGTGTATGATATCAATATCTTCCTTCATGACATGACCTCTGAGAAAGTGATGACGAATTTCAATGTGCTTTGTCTTCGAGTGCTGAACTGGGTTGTTAGCAATCTTGATGGCGCTTTCGTTGTTGTATTAGAGTGGCACTTGCTTCAGATGAATGCCATAGTCTTTGAGTGTTTGCTTCATCCATAGAAGCTGAGCGCAGCAAGATCCAGCAGCAATGTATTCAGATTTAGCTGTGGAGAGAGATACACAGTTCTGCTTCTTTGAAGACCAACATACAAGTGAGCATCCCAGAAAGTGACATGTGCTTGATGTAGACTTGCGATCCACCTTGTCACCAGCATAATCAGCATCCGAGAATCCAACTAGATCAAACTCTGAGCCCTTTGGATACCATAATCCTAGTGTTGGGGTGTGAGCCAAATATTGAAGAATTCGCTTCACAGCTAAGTGATGTGATTCCTTTGGTGCCGCTTGGAATCGGGAAAACATGCAAACACTAAGCATGATATCTGGCCTAGATGCACATAAATAAAGCAAAGAACCAATCATGGAGCGGTATACCTTTTGATCGAACTCTTTACCATTGTCGCCGGGACCCAGATGGTGTTTAGCTGGCATTGGCGTCGTGTAACCTTTGCAGTCTTGCATTCAAAACTTCTTCAGGCAATCTTTGAGGTATTTCTCTTGAGATATGAAGATGCCGTTGCGTTGCTGTCGTATTTGAAGACCAAGGAAGAACTTCAACTCTCCCATCATGGACATCTGATATTGCTCTTGCATCATGTACCCAAACTCATCACTGTATTTCTGATTAGTGCAACCGAAGATAATGTCATCCACATATATTTGGCACACAAACAGTTCACCATCATATGTCTTCGTGAAGATTGTGGGATCTAGGGAACCAGGTTTGAAGCCTTTGCTCTTCAGGAAGTCTTTGAGTGTGTCATACCAAGCACGAGGGGCTTGTTTGAGGCCATAAAGTGCCTTGTTGAGCTTATACACCATGTCAGGATGTTTTGGATCTTCAAAGCCAGGCAGTTGTGTAACATACACTTCTTCTTCAATCTTGCCATTGAGAAAAGCGCTCTTCACATCCATTTGATACAGAAGAATGTTATGATGATTTGCATAGCCACAAGAGCAAATGTTTCATCGAAGTCAACTCCTTCAACTTGAGTGTATCCTTGAGCAACGAGACGAGCTTTGTTTCTGACAATTTGACCATGCTCATCTTGCTTGTTGCGATATATCCATTTAGTGCCTATGATATTGTGCTTACGAGGATCGGGACGCTTGACCAGTTCCCATACATTATTCAGCTCAAATTGTTGAAGCTCTTCTTGCATAGCTTGAATCCATTCAGGTTCCATGAAGGATTCATCAACTTTCTTGGGTTCAGATATTGAGACGAATGTGAAGTGCCCACAGAAATTTGCTAGTTGTGTTGCCCTTGAACGAGTGAGTGGACCAGGTGCATTGATGGTATCAATTATTCTCTCAATATGTACTTCATTTGCAACCCGAGGATGAACAGGTCGAAGATTTTGCTCTTGCTGATCATTGTCGTCATTAGAAGGATTGTCTTTAGGCTGACCATTGTCTTCAGGTTGATCAGGTGCAGAGATGATGAGTTCCTCTTCGGGCTGTGCTTCAGACGGTATGATTTCTCCAGTTCCCATAAGCTTGATGGATTCACTGGATGGAACTTCATCTAGCACATTTGGCAGGTGCTCTCTTTGCGAGCCGTTAGTCTCATTGAATCGCACATCCATATTTTCAACCACTTTATAGTGAAAGAGGTTGAAGACTCTGTAGGAGTGCAAATCCTTTCCGTATCCAAGCATAAAACCTTCATGTGCTTTCGGTGCAAATTTTGAAGTGTGATGTGGGCCCTTGATCCAGCACCTGGCACCAAATACTCTGAAGTAACTGACATTTGGCTTCTTACTAGTGAGAAGCTCATAGGATGTTTTGTTCAGAAGCTTGTGAAGATAAACACGGTTGATGATATGGCATGCAGTATCAATGGCTTTAGGCCAGAACTTTCTTGGAGTCTTGTATTCATCGAGCATCGTTCGAGCCATCTCAATTAGTGTTCTGTTCTTGCGTTCCACGATGCCATTCTGCTGCGGCGTGTACGGAGCTGAGAACTCATGAGTGATTCCCAAAGTATCAAGATAAGTGTCGAGGCCGGTGTTCTTGAATTCAGTGCCATTGTCACTTCTGATGTGCTTGATCTTGACGCCATAGTTGTTCATGGCTCGATAGGCGAAACGTCTGAAGACATCCTGCGCTTCAGTCTTGTAGAGAATTATATGCACCCATGTATATCTTTAATAATCATCAACAATGACGAAGCCATTGAGACAAGCAGTAGTAGTAAGAGTTGAGTAGTGAGTGGGACCGAAGAGGTCCATGTGTAGCAGTTCAAAGGGTTGAGTCGTTGTCATGATTGTCTTCAAGGGATGCTTGGCCCTCGTCATCTTTCTAGCTTCGCAGGCACCACATAAGTGATCCTTCTTGAACTTGATGCCCTCGATGCCTATGAGATGCTTCTTCTTTGCAAGAGTGTGCAAGTTCCTCATGCCAGCATGCCCTAGCCTCCGATGCCAGAGCCAGCATTCTGAAGCTTTTGCAAGAAGACATACAACAAGATGTGGTCCTGCTGAGAAATCTACCATGTACAAATCATCTTTTCGATACCCTTCAAAGACTAGAGACTTGTCAGATTCCATTAGAACAAGGCAACGATATTTTCCAAACATCACAATCATGTTTAAATCGCAAAGCATTGAGACAGACATTAAGTTCAAACCAAGGTATTCAACAAGCATCACTTTATCCAAGTGCTGATCCCTTGAGATTGCAACTCTACCTAGACCCAATACCTTGCTTTTACCAGTATTAGCAAATGTGATGTGACTCTTGTCAGATGGACGTAAGGTTGAGTCCATGAGAAGACTTCGCTTGCCAGTCATGTGATTAGTACATCCACTATCAATAATCCATTCTGAAGCAGCTGGTGTCATACCCTATAGTGCAGTTAGGGGGATAGGCTTCACGAAGAGAATTGTGAAGCATAAACATTTGACGAGTAAGTGCATTATGAAAGCTTAGATCGAGGTTAGGACTGATAGGGCAAGTAGCAAGCGACTCAGGAACAAAATACATAATAAGACAATTTGGGCATTTGATCTTGCGCCCTACAAGATGTTTAAGGTCCCCAGCAATAGCTTCAGACGCATTTGATTTTCGGCTGGAGACCCTTCCCTGCTGAAAAAAGTTAAGATTTCTTAGCCACCCACATCTTCAAGGGTGGCTTCGAAGCAATGAGTCTAAGTGCAGCAGTTGAGAACTTCGGCTTTGGAGCCCTATCAAATAGTCTTGCAGGTGGACAATAGTACTCAAAAGAATAAGCAGAGTAGTTCTTGGTCTTATGAACATGGTGGTTTGATGAAATGCGCTCATATTCATAGGCCTGAGTATGGTTTCCCTGCAAAACATTTGCGTTAGTGCGACTTAGGTGAGTCCTCTGTCCGTATAAAGCCTTTGGACCATATGAAGCCCATGGTCTGGGGTTTGTCTTCTTCACTTGTGGTGTCATGACGACATACACAGGAAGATTTTCCAAACACTTTTTCGGCACCCAAACCTTCTTCATAGGTGGCCCACACCTGCAGTTAGTACCAATATACCTGGCAAACACTTCACCATTCTGATTCTTAAACAGTTTATAGTTTGCATCAAAGGATTCATCAATAACAATGGGATTAGCACAAGTGAAGCCAGATAGGGTGGATGGATCCACTGAAGGTTCCTTAGCAGCAACCCATGTGCTTTTGGGGTACTGCTTAGGTTTCCAGTAAGAGCCATCAGCATTCATTTTCCTTTCGAACCCAACACCCTCTTTCCTAGGGTTTCAGTTCAGGATCTGCCTTTTGAGGACATCACATAGTGTCCGATGCCCTTTGAGACTTTTGTACATCCCTGTTTCAAGCAATGTCTTCAGCCTAGCATTTTCATTAGCAATAGCAGTGGCATCCTCAGCAGAGGGGTTAGTTACCACATCAATAGTTGAAGATATTGCAACAGTAGCAGTAGTAGAACATCCAGCAACAGAAGTAGCATTGTCACGCTCAATGCATTTAAGACATGGTGGTTCAAATCCTTCCTGAGCAGAATTGATCTGTTTGGCGCGAAGTGACTCGTTTTCCTTTTGAAGATCTTCATGAGCCGCTCTCAATTTCTCAAGATCTTGCTTCGTTTGAAGATAATCATAGGAGAGCTTTTTATGAGTTGTTGAGATCGTTTCATGACGACTTTCAAGTTCCTCATACTTAACATGAAGACTTTTTATGTCTTCAATTAAGGACTGAGATCGAGTCATTTCAGCGTCTAATAGGTCATTGCTTTTGTCTAACAGTTTTTGAATATGTTCCATAGCTTTCTGTTGTTCAGTTGCAATTTTAGGAAGTGTTTTGTAGCTGGGTTTGGAACCACAATCAGAGTCATCTTCACTGGACGTTTGATAGTGAGTAGTGCGCGAGTTTACCTTGGCACCGCGTGCCATGAAGCAGTAGGTGGGAGCGGAGTTGTCCTAGTCATTACCATCGGCGTCGGTGATGAAGTCATTGTCTTCAATGTTGAAGATGGACTTGGCAACGTAGGCTGTAGCCAGACTTGCAACGCCAGAATCAGACTCCTCCTCAGACTCCACCTCCGCCTCCTCAGAAGCAGACTCCTCCTCTGAATCCATTTCCTTGCCAACAAACGCACGAGCCTTGCCAGATGAGCTCTTCTTGTGTGATGAAGACTTTGATGAAGACTTGGAAGAAGATTTTGAGTACTTCTTCTTCTTCTTGTCGTCAGAATCATATTCCTTGCTCTTCTTCTTCTTGTTGTTCTCATTGTCCCACTGCGGACACTCAGAGATGTAGTGACCAGGTTTCTTGCACTTGTGGCATGTTCTCTTCTTGTAGTCATGAGCAGAAGCTTCATCATTCCTTGAGCTGGATCGTGAGGACTTTCTGAAGCCTTTCTTCTTGGTGAATTTCTGGAACTTCTTCACAAGCATAGCAAGCTCCTTTCCAATGTCTTCAGGATCATCAGAACTGCAATCAGATTCTTCTTCAGATGAGGAAACATCTTTTGCCTTCAAAGCATGAGTTCGTCCATAGTTGGGATCGTAGATTTCTCTTTTCTCAGAAAGCTGAAACTCATGTGTGTTGAGCCTTTCAAGTATGTCAGATGGATCGAGTGTCTTGAAGTCAGGGCGTTCTTGTATCATCAGGGCTAGGGTGTCAAACGAGCTGTCAAGTGATCTCAGGAGTGTCTTGACGACTTCATGCTTGGTGATCTCAGTAGCGCCGAGGGCTTGAAGCTCATTTGTGATGTCAGTGAGTCGATCAAACGTGAGCTGAACATTCTCATTGTCGTTTCTCTTGAAGCGGTTGAAGAGGTTGCGAAAAGGACACTGATTCTTTGATATCTTTGGGTTGAGACGCCTTCATTGACCTTGGAGAGCTAGTCCCAGACTAGCTTAGATGTTTCGAATTTACTCACACGGCCATACTGTCCTTTGGTCATATGACCACAGATGATGTTCTTGGCAGTGGAATCCAGTTGAACGAACTTCTTGACATCAGCAGTGGTGACACCTTCACCAGCCTTGGGAACGCCATTCTTGATGACATACCAGAGGTCCACATCAATGGCTTCCATATGCATGCGCATCTTATTCTTCCAGTAGGGATATTCAGTTCCATCGAAGACTGGGCACGCAGCGGAGACTTCTATTATCCCTGCAGTCGACATAGCTAAAACTCCATGTGGTTAAACCGAATCACATAGAACAAGGGAGTACCTTGCTCTGATACCAATTGAAAGTGCTAGTGATCGACTAGAGGGGGGTGAATAGGGAATTTTTATGAAAGTCTTCAATTCATGGAAGTTTCGAAGACAAATGATAGAAATAAACCTATTACCATGCAGCGGAAGGTAGACTACACTCAGCAAGCCATAGTCAAGTATTCAATGAAATGAAAGCACAAAGACTGATAGCAGCTAGGCATTATAGATCAGGACGGAAGATAGTATGAAGCCAATCAGAACAAGCAGTCACACAGTGAAGACAAATAGATATTGCAAACAGGCAATGACTTCACGAGGACCAATCTTCAAATAAAGAGATGGGAAGGATAGAACCAGTGGCTCGTTGAAGACAATGATTTGCTGGACCAGTTCCAGTTGCTATGGCAACTGTACGTCTGGTTAGGGAGGCTGAGATTCAACTCAGAAGACCGCATCTTCACCTTATTCCCCTTGAGCTAAGGACACCCAGTCCTCGCACAATCACTCTGGTAAGTCTTCAAGGTAGACTTCCAAACCTTCACAGACTTCGTTCACCGGCGATCCACAATGACTCTTGGATGCTCAGAACGCAACGCCTAACAGGCTGGAGGATTCACAGTCCTCAAGTGTAATAAGTCTTCAGATCACACAGATAGGAAGACTTCAGTGATACCTAACACTCTTTGGCTCTTGGTTTTTAGGGCTTTGTCCTCGCAAGGAATTCTCTCTCAAAGGCTTCGAGGTGGGTTGCTCTCAAACGACAAAAGTCGTACACTAACTCTGAGCAGCCAACCAATTTATGGTGTAGGGGGTGGGCTATTTATAGCCACTAGGCAACCCGACCTCATTTGTCCGAAATGACCCTAGGTCACTAAGGAACTGACACATGTTCCAAGGGTCAGATTTCAAACATACACAGCAACTTTACTTGAGCTACAAGCAAAGCTGACTTATCCAACTCTGGATAAGATTTGCTCTCATTGTCTTCGCTCGAAGACATAGGATTTTGGTTAAGCATCACTTCAGTCATTCTGACTGGTTCACTTCGACCCCACTTAATAGTACAGTGGTTCCTATGGCTCAACAAAGAAGAAAACGAAACAATGAAACAACTAAGTCTTCGCGCTCCATAGTCTTCACAAAATGTCTTCTCTTGTCATAGTCTTCAATGTGAAGACCTTCACATACCACCTTTGTCTTCAATGTCTTCATAAATTTTTAGGGGTCATCTCCGGTAGGTAAACCGAATCAATGAGGAACTTCTACCTGTGTTATCCTGCAATTCTCATAAACACATTAGTCCCTCAACCAGGTTTGTCGTCAATACAACAAAACCAACTAGGGGTGGCACTAGATGCACTTACAGTGCCCGCGGTTATGTGGCAGATGGGAATTTTTAATACCCGATTGTAGTGGACTTGAACTAAACTCAATTTAAAATACACCAACCGTGTGCGTAACGATGACCGTCTCTTTTCGAGTAAGTTCAAGAAGAAAATACGGTGGGGTTATGTTTGAACTTAAGTAGTTCAGGATCACTTCTTGATCATTACTAGTTTGCGACCGTTTGCGTAGTTTCTCATCTTATTCTTGTACTCGTAAGTTAGCCACCATACAATGCTTAGTCGCTTGCCGCAACCTCACCACCTATCCATTCCATACCCATTAAGCTTTGATAGTCTTGATACCCATGGTAATGGGATTGCTGAGTCCTCGTGGCTCACAGATTACTACAACAGCAGTTGCAGGTACAGGTAATGCGATGATCATGGTGTGAGAGCGATGTTTACTTGTTTTGGAGTTCTTATTCTTCGTTGATCTTGGGATAGGTTCCTGGTCGGCAACCAGGGCTAGCAGGGTGGATGTCGTTTGAGTTTCTGTTTGTGTTTCATCCGTAGTCAGATGTTGTCCTCATGTATGGTGTATTGATGTATTCTTGTGGCATTTGTATGCCTTGTATGTAACCCCAGCTATTATGTAATGGTACGATGTAATGATATCCACCTTGCAAAAGTGTTTCAATATGCGGCTCTATCCTTGATGGGACCTTCGAGTTCCTCTCGGATGGGATCGCATATTGGGCGTGACACTCACTCACATTGATATCTATTAATGGGCATCTCCATAGCCCGTTGATACACCTAGTTGATGTGAGACTATCTCCTTCTTCTTGGTCTTCTCCACAACCACCGTCTATTCCACCTATAGTGCTATGTCCATGGCTCACGCTCATGTATTGCATGAAAGTTGAAAAAGTTTGAGAACATCAAAAGAATGAAACAATTGCTTGGCTTATCATCGGGGTTGTGCATGATTTGAATATTTTGTGTGATGAAGATGGAGCATAGCCAGACTATATGATTTTGTAGGGATAAGCTTTCTTTGGCAATGTTATTTTGAGAAGACATAATTATTTTGTTAGTATGCTTGAAGTATTATTGTTTTTATGTCAATATTAAAATTTTGTTTTGAATCATACTGATCTGAACATTCATGCCACAAATAAAGAGAATTACATGGATAAATATGTTAGGTAGAATTCCACATCAAAAATTCTGTTTTTTTATCATTTACCTACTCGAGGACGAGTAGGAATTAAGCTTGGGGATGCCTGATACGTCTCCAAAGTATCTATAATTTTTGATTGTTCCATGCTATTATATTATCTGTTTTGGATGTTTTATATGCATTAATATGCTATTTTGTATGATTTTTGGGACTAACCTATTAACCTAGAGCCCAGTGCCAGTTTCTGTTTTTTCTTGTTTTAGAGTTTCGCAGAAAAGGAATACCAAAGGGAGTCCAAACGGAATAAAACTTTTGCGATGATTTTTCTTGGACCAGAAGACACCCAAGAGACTTGGAGTGCAAGTCAGAAGAGCCGAGGTGTCCACAAGGGTGCAGGGCGCGCCACCGACCTTGTGGGCCCCTCGGTGACCCCCTGACCTAGATCTTCCTCCTATATATTCTCAAATACCCTAAAAACTTCCAGGGGAGCCAAGAAACCACTTTTCCACCACCGCAACCTTCTGTACCCATGAGATCCATCTAGGGCCTTTTCTGGCATCCTGTCGGAGGGGGATTAGATCATGGAGCGCTTCTACATGAACACCATTGCCTCTCTGATGAAGCATGAGTAGCCTACCATAGACCAATGGGTCCATATCAAGTAGCTACATGGCTTCTTCTCTCTCTTTGATTCTCAATACAAAGTTCTCCTCGATGTTCTTGGAGATCTATTCGATGTAATACTCTTTTGTGGTGTGTTTGCCGAGAACCGATGAATTGTGGATTTATGATCAACTTATCTATGAATATTATTTGAATCTCCTCTGAATTCTTATATGCATGATTTGATATCTTTGCAAGTCTCTTCAAACTATCGATTTGGTTTGGCCAGCTAGATTGGTTTTTCTTGCAATGGGAGAAGTGCTTAGCTTTGGGTTCAATCTTGCGGTGCTTGATCCTAGTGACAGAAGGGGAACTGACACGTACTGTATTGTTGCCATCGAGGATAAAAAGATGGGGTTTTCATCATATTGCTTGAGTTAATTCTCCTACATCATGTTTTCTTGCTTAAAGCATTACTCCGTTCTTTATGAACTTAATACTCTAGATGCATGCTGGATAGCGGTCGATGTGTGGAGTAATAGTAGTAGATGCAGAATCGTTTCGGTCTAGTTGACATGATCATTGCCTTAGATATCGTCATAACTTTGCGCTTTTCTATCAGTTGCTCGGCAGTAATTTGTTCACCCACCGTACTAATTTCTATCTTGAGAGAAGCCTCTAGTGAAACCTATGGCCCCCGGGTCTATTTTCCATCATATAAGTTTCCGATCTACAATCTTAGTTTCCCATTTACTTCCTTTGCAATCTTTTACTTTCTGTTCCATAAACCAAAAATATTACTTTACTGTTTATCCATCTATATCAGATCTCACTTTGCAAATAACCGTGAAGGGATTGACAACCCCTTTATCGCGTTGGGTGCAAGTTGGTGTTTGTTTGTGCAGGTATTCGGTGGCTTGTTGCGTTGTCTCCTACTGGATTGATACCTTGGTTCTCAAAAGCTAAGGGAAATACTTACTCTACTTTGATGCATCACCCTTTCCTCTTCAAGGCAAAACCAATGCAAGCTTAAGAGGTGCAAACCACATGGTGGGCCCATAACCCATAGTTCCACAGGATTGAAAGCTGACTCTCCTGTACACCCCTGTTTGCCAAAGTTATTCCTCGTGTTTGACACCTTTTGTAATACGCGGGTCACCTTCCTAGAGATGATATATTCTGGTATCAGACATGATACTTATTGTCGCTGCTCTGAACCCCTTTCCGTGCCCTGTTACATGCGTCGAACGATTGCCTATGCGCTTGAAACTTCTAGTTTGCACCTTCTTACTTGCTCTCGATAATTTCATAAGTTTCAATTCGAGAGTGACTTTCCACCACCTTCCCTGATTTTATCTACCAGATAAGCAACATTGTAGAGGTCCGTCCTTTCGAAGCTACCCCTTATCCTTGTAGTAAGTACGATGAAGATCACGAAGAAAGGATGCCTACTTCATCTTGATGACCTAAAGAAGAGAAATAAAGACATCAACGAAAAGGATCAACTACTTCAGGAAGAGCAACCAAGACCAAGAAGATCCGTTAGAATTTCGTAACCGATTATTTCCCCTTGACTCCACCTCTAAAATCTTGGGACGAGATTTCTTGTAGTGGAGGAGATTTGTAATGCCCAGATAATTACGCCATAGTAATCACATACTAATGATGCCATGTCACCATTGCCACTGTTGTTAATCTCACGTTAGTCCAAAACCGATTCGAAATTCAAATTTAAAATGAAGTCAAGTGGTAAAAGTTTTCAACATTAAAACTAAAATGTTCAAAATGGGACAAATAAATCCTATGTAATAATGGTGGAGAAACCACATTTTTATAAAATGTTTAAATACTCTAATGTAAATAAAACAGTAGCAAAAACAATTAATTAAATGCCTTTTGATTAATAAAATATTAAACTATTTTATTCAGTTGCCCAAATTTATGTGGCAGTAGTACATTTATCTAGACTAAATTAGGAACTAGTTATGTATTTCATTTAAACTAAAATAAAGTGAAAATATAATAAAAATATAAAAGAATAGAAAAAGAAAAGGAAGAAAAGTCCCCCCTGGCCAACTGGGCCAAACGGCCCAGCCGGCCAGCCCACTAGTCCAGCCCCCCCCCCTCACTCCCTTAACCCACATGCTCCCGAAACCCTAGACCGTAATCACTCTCGTCTTCCCACCGCGCCCCCGAGAGGATCTGG